>NW_024412376.1:128190475-128287798 GCF_014898765.1 Herpailurus yagouaroundi | reverse complement strand
CATGCTCTGTCTCTCTCTGTCCCAAAAATAAATAGAAAAAAAAAATTAAAAAAAAAATTACAACCTTCTAGGGGTGCCTGGGTGGCGCAGTCGGTTAAGCGTCCGACTTCAGCCAGGTCGCGATCTCGCGGTCCGTGAGTTGCAGCCCCGCATCGGGCTCTGGGCTGATGGCTCAGAGCCTGGAGCCTGTTTCCGATTCTGTGTCTCCCTCTCTCTCTCTGCCCTTCCCCTGTTCATGCTCTGTCTCTCTCTGTCCCAAAAATAAATAAACGTTGAAAAAAAAAATTAAAAAAAAAAATTACAACCTTCTATTCCACAATAGACACTAATAAGAAAAGCAAGCCAACCAAGTGGGAGATAGTCACAATACATATTCCCAAGAGTTGACATATCCAGAATGCATAACGAAATGCAAATCAAGAACAAAAAGGGAGACTTCCCAATCAAAGATTGGACAAAATACTTGGACAGACACTTCACAAAAAGGAATATTCACACAACTAAAAGTTTCAGAAAAATCAATCTAACTCATCAGGAAAATGCAACTTAAAACCACAAAAGATCACAGCACCATGAGAATTGCTAAAATGAAAAAGACAGCAACAAGTGCTGGGGAGGATTTGGGGCAACTGCAACTTTTAAACATAGCTGGTAGGAGGATGAATGGGTACAACCACTTTAAAAAACTCTGCTGAATAAACATATGAGCATGTTCAAAGACATGTACAAGAATAGTCATGGCATCACTATTCATAATAGTTAGAAACAACTCAAACATTTATCAACAACTGAATAGAAAAAATATATTGGGATATAACCATATATTAGAATACTATACAACAATGAGAATGAAGGAACCACAAAGGTGAAAACATAACGAATCTCTCAAACATAATGTTGAGCAAATGAAGCTAGATACAAAAGGAGTCCATCCTGCTCAATTCCAATGACATGAATCTCAAAAGTAGGCAAGCCTATCTAAGATGGCAGAAGTCACCTTAGATTGCTTCTCTTAGAAGAGAGGTTACTTTTGGGTTTCTTTCAGACGACTGAAAGGGGGCTTGAGAGATTTTCTGGGATGCTGGACCTTTTGTGATTTGCTTCTTCCACTTACCTAATATTTTCAAGGTTAATCCGTGTTGTAGCATGTATCAGTACTTCGTGCATTTTTTTTTTTAATTTTTTTTTCAACGTTTATTTATTTTTGGGACAGAGAGAGACAGAGCATGAACGGGGGAGGGGCAGAGAGAGAGGGAGACACAGAATCGGAAACGGGCTCCAGGCTCTGAGCCATCAGCCCAGAGCCTGACGCGGGGCTCGAACTCACGGACCGCGAGATCGTGACCTGGCTGAAGTTGGACGCTTAACCGACTGCGCCACCCAGGCGCCCCTACTTCGTGCATTGTTACTGTCAATTACTATTCCACTGTATGAATATACTATTTTTTTTAATTTTTTTTTTTACGTTTATTTATTTTTGAGACAGAGAGAGAGCATGAACAGGGGAGGGTCAGAGAGAGAGGGAGACACAGAATCTGAAACAGGCTCCAGGCTCTGAGCTGTCAGCACAGAGCCCGACGCGGGGCTCGAACTCACGGAGTGCGAGATCATGACCTGAGCCGAAGTCGGTCGCCCAACCGACTGAGCCACGCAGGTGCCCCTGAATATACTATTTTTTTTTAAAATCCATACATTAGTTGAAAAACATTTGGGTTGTTTCCACTTTTGGGTTACCATAAACAATGCCACTTATGAACATTTATGTATAAGTTTGGTGTGATCTATTTCTTAATCTGGGTGCTGCTTATAAGGATCTGATCACTTTCATAAAATATATTGAAGTATATATTATTTGTATACGTGCTTGTATGAATAGTATTTTTCAATAAAATTTTGTTTAATGAAATGAAACACAGACACCTACATTGCTTTCCTTTCTCCTGTTGTGGTGAGAAGCAAATCCTGCTGACGTTGCTGCTTCCGTTTTGGACTCTAAACTGGGAGCATGTGAGGAAATCCGGCCAGGAGGCATTCACCATCCCTAGGACTGATTCACAGCCCTCTTTTGCAGCCTCACAGAAGGACCTACAGGGCAGGAGTCCATGACTAGAAGGAAAGAAAGATGAAAATTAATGTTTTTATAGACTACTTCCTGAAATAACAATGAAATTAAAGAAAAGCTGGCCGCCAGTGCTGAGATATCATCTTAATCTATATTTAGTGTAGTCAACAATTTAAATTTCCACATTAAGTCCTAAAACAAGGATTTCAGCCACCCTATTATCATGATTCTAGGGACAAGAAGCTAGTTCCATAACATATCAGCTCACTATGTCTTGTAGAAGTATTTATCCCAAATGATTTTTTCCCCTCAATTTTGTGTGCTGAAGTAAAACTGTCAAAAAAAAAAAAAAAAAAAAAAAAGGAGCTCTAGTTAATCTCAAATGGAGTAAATTAACATAGAAATGAAGGCCCCAAATTGGAAAAGCAGAAGTAGGTCACAAAATAGGTTAATCTCATTTCTTCATCTTCCCTTTGAGAAATTAAAAGTATCTTTGAGAGGCAGACAGAAAGCTGTGCCTTAACCTCCACAGCCTCCCCAGAAAAAAAGCAGAGACAAGTGGAAACTCAGTTATTTGTCTACAGTAAGAAACTATTTATCTTCGGTTTTGAAAGTTATTTATCTTCTCAGATTTCTCTTTTATCTTTGGCAAAACAGAAAAATACAAACAACTGTCTGCTGTTGGTAAGGGTAATGATGCTCTGGGAGCCTGTCTCTACTCAACCGCCAGGCAATCGAACACTTCTGGATCAGAATGCTACAACACGAAGGCCAGGGACTTGTTCCCTTCCAGACACAGGTGGCATTTCCTACTTTGCAGCAATAAAATGTATCTATCTCTCACCCTGGCTGGTGATCAGGCTAAGCCATTTCAAGTGGTTTCAAGGAAACTGGGGAAAAAAATATACATGTCAGTCAAGGCAAAGCACACACTGTGACAACCTTAAACAATATCTGGTTCAAACCCTTATTGGAGATGGGTCTAAGAAGATTCTGAGACACGCTCAAGAGCACAATCTTCTTAATGGCAGAAGCGGGAAGAGAATCCAGGTGTTTGAAATTTCAGTTCATGCTCTATCTACTCTTCCATATTGTCTATTCTCACATAAGGATGGAATAATTCAGCTTTAAAAATCCTTTGATGAAACAAGAACATTAAAATTCCCCATTGATACTTCTATGGATTGCAGAAACATAATGGGATGTACCAGCCACTGATAGAGTGATAGAGTCTGATAGAATCTATAAAAGAATCTCGGGAGAGAGATCTTATTATATATAAAAATATGGGGCCGCCTGGGTGGCTCAGTCAGTTGAGTGTCCGACTCTTGATTTTTGGCTCAGGTCATGATATCACGGTTGGTTCGTGAGTTCAAGACCCATTTTGGATTCTGTGCTAACAGCACGGAGCCTACTTGGGATTCTCCCTCACTCTCTGACCCTCCCTTGCTCAAACTCTGTCTCCCCCCAAATAAATAAACTTTAAAAAGAACAATAAAAGTATGGAAACGGGGTCCTCAACAATTACACTCAGATGCAAATGCTTTTGGCCTTCCTGTCAGGAATTTGTCTTAAAACTGAGTATCTTTTAGGGGCGCCTGGGTGGCTCAGTCGGTTAAGCCTCCGACTTCAGCTCAGGTCACGATCTCACGGTCCGTGAGTTCGAGCCCCGCGTTGGGCTCTGGGCTGATGGCTCAGAGCCTGGAGCCTGCTTCTGATTCTGTGTCTCCCTCTCTCTTTGCCCCTCCCCCGTTCATGCTTTGTCTCTCTCTGTCTCAAAAATAAATAAACGTTAAAAAAATAAAAAAAAAAAACAACTGAGTATCTTTTAGAATCCTGATCTCCATATAATTATCTACCTACATTAAAATGTAACTAAATTTATTAATGAAGATGCAGAAAAAGAGGTTTTGCATTTGAAAGATTAGGTTTCGGACATAAAATTATGAATCGGTTCAGGCAAGTTTCTTGGTATAAAGAAGACACTTGACTGCCATTGTGAAATACATTAGATGTTTAGAGGACTTGAGAAAGCATCACTTAAATAGCATTTTAAAATCATATTCCAGAGAAGTTAGAGACTGTATTTTCTCAAATAAAACCAAAGGACATGGTTGAGGAAATCTGGAAAACACAGAATTCTTACGCGATTCCTTTGCGACACTTTGCTAGGTTCTAAGTGCTTCATGTGCATTAACTCATTCATTTCTCATTATGGCCCCAAATATACAAATAAAAAAGTTGAAGCACAGGAAAAATAAGAAGAGACTTGCCCAAGATCACTGAGGTAAGTGAGTGTCAGAGCCAAGATTCAGACCCAGGCAGACTGATCCCAGGACACGCTCAGCTAAACTCTATTTATGTGAGTCTATACTTCAAGAACGCATGTTCCAAAAGCACCACTCAAGGTTAGTTCAAAACTTGATACAGGCTCCAGGCCACCACAATAAAGTGAAGTCACAACAAAGCAAATCAAATGCATTTTTTGGTTTCCCATTGCATTTATAAAAGTTATGTTAACACTACACTATAGTCTATTCGGTGTGCAATAGCATCATGTCTAAAAAAGTGGTGTCCATACCTTAATTAAAAAAATACTTTATTGCTAAAAAATGCTACTCATCATCTGAGCTTTCAGCGAGTTATAATCTTTCTGCTGGGGTGCAGGGTCTTGCCGCTGACTCATCAGGACCCTGGGGTACAGGGTCCTGCTGCTGGGGTGCAGGTGGTGGTTGCTGAAGGTCGGGGTGGCTGTAGCAATTTCTTAATATAAGACAACAATGCAGTTTGCCTCATCCACGGATTCTTCCTTTCATGAACAATTCCTCTGTAGCACATGATGCTGTGTGATAGCATCTTACCCACAGTAGAACTTTCAAAATTGGAATCAATCTTCTCAAACCTTGCTGCTGCTTTATAAACTAAACTTATGTAGTATTCTAAATTCTTGTTGTCATTTCAATAATTTTCGCAGCATCTTCCCAGGAGTAGATTCCAACTCCAGATACCACTTTCTTTGCTCATCCATAAGAAGCAGCCCGTCATCTGTTCATGTTTTGTCCTGAGATTGCAGCAATTCGGTCACATCGTCAGGCCCCACTTGTCGTTCTAGTTCTCTTACTATTTCCACCACATTTGCAGTGACTTCCTCCACTGAAGTCCTGAACCCCTCCCAGTTATCCATGAGGCTAGGAATCAACTTCTTCCAAGCTCCTCTTAATGTTAATATTTTGGCCACTTCCCACGAATCACAAATGTCTTTAAGGCATTTGAATGGTTAATCCGATCCAGAAGGTTTTTTTGTTTTTTTTTTTTTTTAATTTTTTTTTTCAACGTTTTTTATTCATTTTTGGGACAGAGAGAGACAGAGCATGAACGGGGGAGGGGCAGAGAGAGAGGGAGACACAGAATCGGAAACAGGCTCCAGGCTCCGAGCCATCAGCCCAGAGCCTGACACGGGGCTCGAACTCATGGGCCGCGAGATCGTGACCTGGCTGAAGTCGGACGCTTAACCGACTGCGCCACCCAGGCGCCCCCGATCCAGAAGGTTTTGATTTACTCTTCCCAGATCCATCAAAGGAATCACTATCTATGGCAGCTATAGCCTTACAAAACACATTTCTTAAATAGTAAAGACTTCAAAATTAAAATTACTCCTTGACCCATGGGCTACAGAATGGATGCTGTGTTAACAGGCATGAAAACAACATTAACCTCATTGTTCATCTCCATCAGAGCTCTTGGGTGACTAGGTGCATTGTCAATGAGCAGCAATATTTTGAAAGATTTTTTTTTTTTTTCTGAGCAGTAGATCTAGTTTAAAATATTCAGTAAATCATGGTTGTAAACAGATGTGCTATTATCCAGGCTTTGCGTTCCATCTATAGAGCACAAGTAGAGTAGATTTGGCATAATTCATAAGGGCTCTAGAGAATTTGGAAGAGTGTAGAAACACTGGCTTCCATTCCAAGTCAACCACTGCCTTAGCCCCTAATAGAGTCAGCCTGTCCTTTAAAGTTTTGAAGCCAGGCCTTGACTTTTCCTCTCTAACTATGAAAGTCCTAGGTGGCATTTTCTTCCAATAGAACGCTGTTTCATTTATGCTGAAAATCTGTTGTTTAGTGCAGCCACCTTCATTAAGTACCTAACCTAGATCTCTGGGTAACTTGCTGCAGCTTCTACGTCAGCACTTGCTGCCTCCCCTTGCACCTTTATGTTCTAGAGATGGCTTCTTTTCTTAAACCTCATGAACCAACTTCTGCTAACCTCGCCCTTTTCTTTTGCAGCTTTTCTACTTCTCTCAGCCTTCACAGAATTGAAGAGAGTTAGGGCCTTGCTCTGGGTGAGGCTTTGGCTCATGGGAATGTTGTGGCTGGTTTGATCTTCTATCCAGACCTCTCAAACCTTCTCCCTATCAGCAACAAGGCTGTTTAGCTTTCTTATCATTCATGTGTTCACTGGAGTGGCACTTTTAATTTCCTTAGCACTTTTCCTTTGCATTCACAATTTGGGTGTTTCGCACAAGAGGCCTAGCTTTCGGCCTCTCTTAGCTTTTGCTACACCTTCCTCACTGAGCTTAATCATTTCTAGCTTTTGATTTCACGTGAGACACATGGCTCTTCCTTTCACTTGAACACTTACAGGTCATTGTAGGGTTATTCATGGGCCTGATTTTAATATTGTTGCATCTCATGGAAAAGGGAGAACTGAGGAGAGGGAGAGAGACAGGGGAATGGCCAGCTTGTGGAGCAGTCAGAACCCACACAACACTTACTAAATTCGTTCTCTTATATGGGTGTGGCTCATGACCCTCGAAAACAAATACAATAGTACATCAAAGATCACTGATCACAGATCATCATAACAAATATAGTAACAATAAAAAAATGTGAAATACTTCAAGAATTACCAAATGAGACATAGAGACATGAAGTGAGCAAATGCTGTTGGAAAAATGGCGCTGATAGACTTGCTCAACACAGAGTTGCCACAAACCTCCAATTTGCAAAACATGAAACATCTGTGAAGCACAATAATGGAAAGTGCAATTAAACAAGGTATGCTTGTATACACTTTGAGTGGACCAGCCGTATACACGGGGTTGGGCTCTCCCTTCACTCCACAAACTCCTAGTTAACTTGCAATGAATCGGTATTTGCCCAAGGGTCTAAGGAACACAAAGGAAGGGTAAAGTGATTTCTCTTTCTTTTCCAGGTGTGAGACAGCCCACAGTCATGGTACAAGCAAGCCAGGCTTGTCTTCAGCATTCTTTCTTTGCCTTCTAGTTCCTGACCTTCCCAGTTTCTGACATGATCCTGGCCACCCTCACTCCAGCATCCCACTTAGATAACCGCCCCCCCCCCAGACCATTACTCACTCTTAAACATTTCCTTCCCTTCCTACAATCAAAACTACATTCCTCAAATGATCAGATCCCAATTAGGCTGCCAAAGAAGAAAAGAGATGAAAATAGCACAGAGTAATTCATAATAACCGAGGGACACTTAACCTTCCCAAGGTTTTTGCATCATTAGAAGATGGTTGGAGCAAAGGAATCGCTAGTTGATGGAATGCCAGGTGCCATTTACCAGGGAAACATTCATCCAATAGAGTGGGGTGGGGGAGATCCATGCAAAGCTGTCAAACACGCAGAGCCCAATTCTCTCGAGAGGTTCACGGACTTTTCCTCACTTCTGAGCCCGAGTATTTTTGGATGACTCAACATCTATTCTCAGAATCTTGTAGAAGAGCATTAAAATTTCACGCAAGCACCTAGCAGATTGTTTTCATGTTCTAAAGCCGAGTCTTACCTCAGATAAGACCGTTACGGACTCTGATCAAGATCGTTTTCTGTAGGAAAGCATACGTCTACCACTCTAAAACTTCCACAGAGCCACTTCTTACTGTCTGATCCTGGGCCAACAATTCACTCACACAAAGACTCACACTTTCCTCATTCGAAAAGTGAGGGGTTTGGAAGGGCTGGTTTCTCATGGTCCTTTTCCTACTAACATTCTATAAATCAAAATTCATTCTTTAACACAATACTTCTCAGAGGAGCAGTGCTAAACCTACCAGCTTTGCTAAATTTCGAAAGGTAACAGACATTTTTTTTTCCTTAAGATTTGTTCTGGGAATATATAGAGACATTAAAATACCATTAGGCCTTCCGTTCTAAAAATAGGACTTGAGAAAAATGTCTAGAGTGTTTCCAAATAGCTCTCTTAAGAGGGGTAACCGACAGAGACCTGTTAGAGCAGGACATGTGAAATGGTGATGAGTATTTATAACAAGCAGCCCTTTTAAACAGGGAGCAAAACGAGGAGCCATTTGTTCTTGCTTTGCATGAAATCCAACTGCCTATGAGGGCTTGAAGTATTTGGCTTTTCATCACATGGAACAGTGTGGTGAGACAGGCCACACTATTTTGGATTAGGAGTGTCTATACCCAAGCAGTAAGCAGACTGACATCTGAAAACAGTGCACCGCACAGGCGAAGAGTCAGATTTGGCTATGAGAATACTATTTTAGCACGGGCGATTATTTTAAATTGATGTGGGAAGCACTTGTGTTGTGCCCAAGTCCCTAACACATTTCAACTAAAGTTCAAGCAGAAAACCTGTTGCATCACCTCTGTAACTATTTGTTGAAACAAAGACATATAAAGAACTACATAAATAATTCCACTATATAATGATAGTGAAGCTTTTATTTTCACGAGCAGGGACATTCTAAAATAATTTACCTAAAAAATGGGAGATTTTACCAATATAATTTTTAGTGAATTTATCTACCAAAATTGTTAGCTTTATTTACAGTTTTTTTAATTTTTTTTTACCGTGCCCTTTAACCAACATCTCATGTCTCCCCAAATCTATACATGTTATTTGCAAAAAAAAAAAAAAAAAAAAAAAAAAAAAAAAAAAAAAAAAGTTCTGATAAAGAGATAAATTTTAAAGTTCCTGAACAAGGTCACAAAGTAAGCTTATATAGCTATGGGTTTTAAATTTGACAAATCATTTATTTTTTCAATTTCTTTACTTTGGCCTACTTTTTGACGTACAGACAAGTTATAGGAATATTACAAAAAGTTTCCATATATCCTTCATCCAGGCTCCCCCAAGGCAAACATCTTATATAACTACAGTATAATCATCAGAACCAGAAAATTAATATTGGTACAATACCTTTAACGAAGAACTCTATTCCAATCTTCCCAAGACCTCCATTCGGGATCTAACATTGCATTTTGTTGCCACTTTTTATTTTTGGCAAAGAAACCAACCTTTCAATATATTAGAAGAGCTTAGGATTTAAAACTCTTTTACCATTTTAAAAAAAAAAGAGTCTCTGTGACAGGCAGACTCTGAGATGGTCCCTAATGATCCTTACCTCCTGTTATTCATGCCTGTGTAAGCCCCTCCCTCCCCTTGAGACTCTTCTTGCAACCAATACAAGGTATTGGGATGTCATTCCATCATTACGGTACATAAGATTATGACTTCTCTATTGCTAGCACACTCTTCCTTATTGGGTTTGGTGAAGCAAGTTGCCATATTGGGGGGCTCACATGACAAGAACTTAAGAGTGACCTCTGGGGGTGCCTGGGTGGCTCAGCCGGTTGAGCATCCGACTTCAGCTCAGGTTGTGATCTCATGGTTCGTGGGTTCGAGCCCCACGTTGGACCCTGTGCTGACAGTTCAGGACCTGGAGCCTGCTTCTGATTCTGTCTCCCTCTCTCTCTGCTCCTCCCCCACTCATGCTCTGTCTCTCTCTCAAAAATAAATAAATATTAAAAAAAAAAAATTTAAGAGTGACCTCTGGCCAACAGCCAGCTAGAAATAGGTCATCAGTCCAATAACTCTTGAGGAACTGAAATTCTTCCAATTGTATGATTCAAATAAGACCCCAGCCCTGGCCAATACCTTGATTGTACCCATATGACAGACCCTAAAGCAGAGGATCCAGGTAAGTCATTCCCAGGTTACAGACACCAGAAACTGTGAGATAATAGATGTGTAATGTTCTCTTTCTTTTTCTTTCTTTCTTTCTTTCTTTCTTTCTTTCTTTCTTTCTTTCTGCTGTATTATTAATAAAGTATAAAGATTTCTTTTTTCCAGTAGATTTTATTTTATTTTTTAAATTTATATCCCAATTAGTTAGCATATAGTGCAACAATGATTTCAGGAGTAGATTCCTTAATGCCCCTTACCCATTTAGCCCATCCCCCCTCCCACAACCCCTTCAGTAACCCTCTGTTTGTTCTCCATATTTAAGAGTCTCTTATGTTTGTCCCCTTCCTTGTTTTTATATTATATTTGCTTCCCTTCCCTTCCCTTATGTTCATCAGTTCTGTCTTAGAGTCTTCATATGGTTGAAGTCCTATGATATTTGTCTTTCTCTGACTAATTTCACTTAGCATAATACCCTCCAGTTCCATCCACGTAGTTGCAAATGGCAAGATTTCATTCTTTTTGATTGCTGAGTAATACTCCATTGTGCATATATATATACACATACATATATACACGTATGTGTATCTATACACGTGTATATATATGCGTATATATACATGTGTATGTATACGCATGTATATATACACGTGTATATATACGCATGTATATATACACGTGTATGTATACGCATGTATATATACACGTATATATGTGTGTGTGTATACACACACACACACACACACACATATATATATATATATATATATATATATATATACACACATACCACATCTTCTTTATCCATTCATCTATCAATGGACATTTGGGCTCTTTCCATTCTTTGGTTATTGTCGATAGTGCTGCTATAAACATGGGGGTGCATGTGTCCTTCAAAACAGCACACCTGTATCCCTTGGATAAATACCTAGTAGTGCAATTGCTGGGTCATAGGGTAGTTCTATTTTTAATTTTTTGAGGAACATCCATACTGTTTTCCAGAGTGGTTGCACCAGCTTGCATTCCCACCAGCAGTGCAAAAGAGATCCTCTTTCTCTGCATCCTTGCCAACATCTGTTTTTGCCTGAGTTGTTAATGTGAGCCATTCTGACATGTGTAAGGTGATATCTCATTGTGGTTTTGATTTGTATTTCCCTGATGATGAGTGATGTTGAGCACTTTTTCATGTGTCGGTTGGCCATCTGGATGTCTTCTCTGGAGAAGTGTCTATTCATGTCTTTTGTCCATTTCTTCACTGGATTATTTGTTTTTGGGTGTTGAGTTTGATAAGTTCTTTATAAATTTTGGATACTAACCCTTCATCTGATATGTCATTTGCAAATATCTTCTCCAATTTTGTCGGTTGCCTTTTAGTTTTACTGATTGTTTCCTTTGCCGTGCAGAAGCTTTGTATTATGATAAGGTCCTAATAGTTCATTTTTTGCTTTTGTTTCCCTTGCCTCCAGAGACGTGTTGAGTAAGAAGTTGCTGCGGCCAAGATCAAAGAGGTTTGTGCCTGCTGTATCCTCGAGGATTTTGATGGCTTCCTGTCTTACATTGAGGTCTTTCAACCATTTTGAGTTTGTTATTGTGTATGGTGTAAGAAAGTGGTCCAGGTTCATTCTTCTGCATGTCGCTGTCCAGTTTTCCCAGCACCACTTGCTGAAGAGACTGTTTTTATTCCATTGGATATTCTTTCCTGCTTGTCAAACATTAGTTGGACATAGGTTTGTGGGTCCATTTCTGGGTTCTCTATTCTGTTCCATTGATCCAAGTGTCTATTTTTGTGCCATAAAGTATAAATATTTCTAATTACATCACCTAGAGACAATTTTATCCAGTACTCTGTTTGGCTGCCAGTCTATTGTCTCTCTCTTCAACAATGGTGAGATGGATGTACTCTCCACAGGGAAGAGAAATCCATGGTTTATTGTCTTTGCTAATAACAAAAATGTCGGACACAGCCGTGTGGCAAAGCTGTTGCCATTGGCAAATCAGGGTGTTTCTCTCTGTTGGTGATCACACCAACTCTTCCCAGGTTAGCACCCTCTGGTCACCATACATAGATTACCAGTGTCAAACTTTCCAGTCTTTCCAGTCTCCAGTTTCTGAATGGTCATTCACCTTGAGGAGGGGATTAGGATAGCAGATCATGCAAGCATCATGGGTCATCGGATGAGGGATTCCTTTTGTCCCCACAAAACATGCTTCTCACTTTGCATAACCTACATGTGGCTTCCTCAGGTATAATCCAATGAGCAGCAAAGCGACTCTTGGTGGCACCCTTGTCTCACATCAGAAGAGAAATAATGGGGAATGTCAGGGTATTTTTTGGTCACATTGGTCTGAAGGTCTTTAAAACCAAGGAAAATTTAGACAGAAATTCTCCCCAGCCTTGTCAATGCTGATGACATCCATAAAAACATCAGGGGAGGTTATATCAGTTCAGACCTTGCCATCAATCTTCATAAAACACTACGTACAGATCTTCTTTACTTCATCTCCTGTTAGGGCATACTTAAGTCTGTTCCTTAGGAAAATAATAAGAGGGAGACATTCTCTCATTTTATGGGGACCAGTAGATGGGTGAGGGGCAAACATACCAGTCAGTTTATCCAGCATCCAAAGCTTTGGAGCTGCTACACGCTTTCAGTGTTTCTTGGGACCATGAGCCATGGCTGTGCTAGGCATGAAAAGAGTTCGGTGTGCGTTGTTTTAAGCTGCTAGATTTGTGGTAATTTGTTATGCAGTAGTATGTAAATAATATACTTTTCTTTGATATATCGCTTGGTCAGAAACTGCTACTGAGTTAGATGTGCCACTCATTGATGAGACTCATACAGTCATTTTTGAAAACCATATTCCTAAATTTTCTGTTAGGGTGAGTTATTCCGTCAACAATGTTCACAGAGTCTTCGTCACAGGCAGCTCCCAGAGCTGCAGACCTTAGCATGAAAAGAATGTTAATGCTGGAAATGTCTTACAAGATAATTGGCTCCTATTTCCTCCTTTTACATTGTGAGGAACATGAAAACTAAAAAAAAAGAGTTCTCATAGTCAGATAGTATGACTCCAGCCAGGGCTCCAAAATGCATCACCTAGCTGGTCTCTTCTCACAGACGTGAGCCACAGGTAAGTAACATAGGAGTAAACCTACAAATGACACAGGAGCATGATTTCATCACCACTGCTGGAAAACACAAAAACAACAGATGGCTTGTTTTCTCTTTGATGAACCAACCTCATCAGCTTCCTATGCCAGCACATTCTGTTGGCCTCAAGAGACCTCATAAGAGGTATGGCTTAGATGGGGTATGACAGAGGTAGGAAAGAGGTTTCCTTGGTTCCCAGCTCCACTAGCTATGGAGATGGAGAAGTGCACAAGAGAATGTTTTATGTCATTGTCCCACATCAGAGGAGAAATAATGGGAAATGTCAGGATGTTTTTTGGTCACATTGGTCTGAAGCTCTTTAAAAACAAAGACCATGTCTGTCTTATTTTTCCTTTGAAATAGCCACGGTTCCAGAGGGAAAGCAAGTAGGATCACTGCAGAGCGTTTAGTGAAAGAGCCACTTAACAAAGGTGCTGGCAGGGTTTAGAAAAATCAACAAGGGGTAGTACAGTATGCTGGGACAGGTTACTGTTAGCATCCCAGTCTTAAGGAACAAGGGAAGGAGCAGTCATTGGAACTTAGAGAAAGCCATATGGAGAAGGCTTCCTGTACCAGCCACAGATTCTTGTGGTGGAATGCAAGCCAACCATGCAATCTGGCAAAGAAAGAAGTACGGGATTACTACACACCCTGACTCTTCCCATATGCTGATGTCCTGTTGGTGGCTCCCGCTGGCTGAGCCCCACAGCAAGGGAGAAAGTAGCATGACTGAAAGCCCCCTGGGGACAAGAGTGAAGTGGAGGATGGTGGCAAGTGGACATCGAGAAGCAAATGAGAGGGGAGCGCCAGGGTGGCTCAGTCTGTTAAGTGTCCAACTCTTGATTTTGGCTCAGGTCATAATCTCAAGGTTCATGAGATTGAGTCCTGCTTCAGGCTCTGTGCTGACAGCACGGAGCCTGCTTGGGACTTTCTCTCCTACACGTGCTCTCTCTGCAAATAAATAAGTAAACTTAAAAAAAAAAAAAAGAAGTGGTCAATGAGAAATAGCCAGCATGCTGCTGTGTGCCCTGTATCTAGTGGGAGCTCAGCAAACACTTGTCAAGGGATAAAACACAATGTGGGGTGTGATTAGATTGTTAAACTATTATTAGCTTGAAATCTGGGAGTATTTATACCACAGAAATCAGCCAGTGCCATGAATGATTGTTTTGTTTCGTTTTTTGGTTCAGGGAGCCAGTTTACTAGCAAACCACTAGATGAAAATATGAATCATGTCATCTCTTACAGAAGAGAAAATGCTCTATCTCCTCTGAAAGGAAAAGTACTATCATGCACTTCTCGAACCAGGTAAAGACATTACACCAATATTAACTCACTATCCACTAACCCCCCCCCCCCCACCACAGCCACGACTTCTCCCTTGATATACATGGTTTTCTTGGTGGTAATACCGTCCACCTAAGTCTGCAAGCCCAAAAGCCTTTGCCTCACCCTCAACCTCACCATTCATATGCAACTAATCACTACGTGCTATTAATTCTACTTCTTAAAATTCCCTAAAATATGTTTGTTCTCTCCCCACTTTATATCCTAGCAAAATTGAACTAGTTGTAGTTCCCCTAATATATCCTAGATCTAGACAGTTGCTCTACCTGAAACGTCTTCTTTTTCTACCTTGTCCACATGGCGAACTTCTATTTATCCTGCAAAACCAATTCAGCCGTTGCTTCCTCCCTGGGAGAAGCCTTCTCTAACAATGCAGGATGGAAAGAGGGCTTCCTTTGTCTGTCTGTAACCCCCACACTTTGTGAACTGATCGCATTGTACAATTTGATTGTTTTCATGTCTGGTCCCCTATTATGCTGAGTTCCTTGAAGGCAGAACTGTATTTTATTCATTTCCACATCCCCAACATCAAACTATGCACCTGGCACATTGTAGGTGCCAACAAATGCTTGCTAAAGGCATAAATAAATTGGAAACACCAACAGATGTCCAGGTCTCCCTCATCTCCTAGATTCTCATATCCTCACAGATCTCAGTGAAGTTCTCCTAAACAAGGCTCTGCTTAAAATTACACATCTTGCCACCAAAGCCCATTCTCCCAAAGCTCTCCAATTCCTTGCTGGATTTTTTTTCCATCGCACTTTTCACTCTGTGATATACTACTATCTATCTATTTATTTATTTATTTATTTTAATTTTTTTATTATCTATTTATTTGCTTATTGCTTATTTCCCTTCACTGTAATAAAAGTCCCGCGAGGTCAAGGATCTATTTTGTTTGCGGCTATATACCCAGTATGTACAGTCAGCAAATATTTTTTGAAAAAACAAATGAGTCACATGCAGGGGATAATTTAGTGTCCTGCTTGGAATAAAGCTGTCAATACCAAAGTTGGGAGCAAACCACAACTACCTAACTCCCAACTACAGATTATACAAGAACTCATGCCGGTCTTGCTCACATGATTTCCTCCCCATTGGGTCAGCAAATTTTACACGTGCTGTTCAATCTCGAAATAATTCTCGTGTAAGAGGAAAACGCGCTTAAAATGTTAATAAAATTGCTAAGGATGAAAACTCTACAGATTAAGTGTAATCTGTACAGATCTTGTTAATATGCCAGCAGTAGGGGGTCGCCCTTAATATAGAAGAACAAGGAAATACTAACAGATAAACACAGCTTGAATTAAGATAAGTGTGAATAATGTAAAACCACACAACCACCCCTGAAAGGGAATATAAAATTCCACTCAACTTCTAACTGACAGGATCCTGATTCTCATTAATACTTGGCATATTTACCAGGGCCCATGGAATAGAGGATTAACGAATCACACAAGAAACTTGCAATTGTTAAATTATTTTTGCAGCTGTTTTGATTTTTGTACATCATGAAATGACACCTTACATATGGATCTTCAAATGAATTGAATCAAAAAGATTAAATCTAAATTCTAGTCACAGCCACGTAATACCAATGAGCTTTTGAGGAGAAAAGTAAACAAATGATTCCACTGAGCTTCATAAAATATGTGTGCTTGAGACACCATCAGTGATGTGACAGGACAGAATCACAAAGAGCCGAGCTATCATGGCCGGATTGTCTAGCTTTATGTCTTTGTAAAATAAAAATAATATGAGTTATTCGACTATATCTCACCCACATTTGGGGCCATTTTGGCTCATAAAATGGAAGCTTACTTACCATTTAATCTTTTATGTCTAATGCTGAAAAGCAGACAACATCAACTGTGTTGCCTGAAGTTGAAAAGCAAACAGACACAACTGACCATCTGAACAGCCATGTAGTCAACACTGGTATGGCTGAAAAGACTGCTGCTTCCAAGTTAGTTGGTACAATCAGGGAAGCAAGTGGCAAATGGCTTTCAGGATATTTACTTGGTAATAGCAACAAAGTGTATTTATTTGACTACTGACCTGTATAAAATTTTAAAATTATAATTATTAAAAAATGTTAATCTGTAATATTTCCATTTATTCCCAAATGTGACATAATAGAGTTCTTGGGACATAGAAAAAATCTTTAATAAAATAAATTAGCCGTAGGTAATTACTTTCCACTTAGAAAAAATTAATACAATAAGCTTATGCTTATTTATATAATTTATGAATACTTCAAAAAAAAAGTTAAGTCTATTTATTTGTTTTGAGAGACAGAGAGAGAGAGTGGGGAAGTGGCAGAGAGAGGAGGGGGGAGAGATAATCCCAAGCAGGCTCCGCACTGTCAGCACAGAACCTGATCTGGAGCTTGATCTCACAACCCTAGGTCTATGACCTGAGCCAAAACCAAGAGTCAGATGCTCAACTGACTGAACCACCCAGGAGCCCCCCAAAAATGGTTTTAAAACAAATTATATTTTCTAACAGCTTTCAAGATGACTTCAGGGTTGCATTTACATAGGAGATTGGCCCATGCTGTCTTATAAAATAACACATTTAAGAATACAGTAAGCTCCCCAAAATTACATTAGAAGCAGACAAATTTTAATTTCTTATTAAAACATTATCAGTAAAATCTAACTCAGAAATGGTGTAGCAATATAATGATGTGCAGTAGTAGGAATTGTGAGTATAAATTTGGTGATGAGGGAGAGGCTTTATAATTCTAGTATAGCAAATATTTTTTTAATCATTCCAGTAATCAACATACTTCAACATAATAAAGGGCATATATAAAAAACCCACAGCCAACAACCTATTCAATGATTAAAAAAAAACTGAGAGTTTTTCCTACAAGATCAGGAACAAGACAAAGATATCCACCCTCACTACTATTATTGAACGTAATACTGGAAATCCTAGCCACAGCAATCAGAAAAGAAAAAGAAATAAGAAGCATCCATATTAGCAAGGTAGAAGTTAAACTGTTGCTATCTGCAGATGACCTGGTACTATATAAGAAAATCCTAAAGAGTCCACCAAAAAACTATTACAAGTAATAAGTCAAGTCAGAAAAGTTGAAGGATACAAAATTAGTCCTCATAAATCAGCCGTATTGTTATACATTAATAACAAAATAGCAGAAAGAGAAATTAAGAAAACAATTCCATTTATAATTGCACCGAAAACAATAAAATACCTAGGAATAAATTTAACCAAGGAGGTGACAGACTTGTACTCTGAAAACTATAAAACATTGATGAAAGAACTGAAGATAACACCAGCAAAGGGAACAATGTTTCACACCGATAGGTGGAAGAATTAATATTGTTAAAATGTCCATACCCCTCAAAGCGATCTATAGATTCAATACAGTCTCTATCAAAATACCAAGACATTTTTCACAGAGCCAGAACAAATGATACTAAAATTTACATGGACCCACAGAAGACCTCAAATAGCCAAAGAAATCTTGAGAAATGAGAACAAAGCAGAGGTACCACAATCCCAGACCTCACGATATATTACAAAGCTTCAGTAACCAAAACAGTACAGCAGCAGCACAAAGAATAGACACAGAGAGTCTAGAAATAAACCCACAATTTTATGGTCAATTAATTTACGACAAAGGAGGCAAGAATATATAATGGAGAAAAGTCTCTTCAACAAATACTGTTGGGAATACAGGACAGATAAATGCAAAAGAATGAAACTAGACCACTTTCTTACACTATACACAAAAATAAACCCAAAATGGATTAAAGACCTAAATGTGAGACCTGAAACAATAAAATTCCTAGAAGCAAACATACTAATTTCTCCAATATCAGCCATATAAACATTTTCCTTGATATGTCTCCTGAGGCAAGGGAAATGAATGCAAAATTAAACTATTGGGACCACACCAAAATAAAAAGCTTTTGCACAGTGACAGAAACCATCAACAAAACAAAAAGGAAACTTACTGAATGGGAGAAGATATTTGCGAATAATACATCAGATAAGGGGTCAATATCCAAAATACATAAAGAACTTACACAACTGAACACCAAAAAAAAAAAAAAAATCCAATTAAAAAATGGGCAGAGGACCTGATGGATATTTTCCCAAAGAAGACATATAGATGTCCAACAGACACATTAAATGATGCTCAATATCACTAATCAGGTTTAGAAGGTGAGAAGAATGAGAAAAAAAAATTGCAAATCTTGCATCTCTAAAGGAGGTGATGAAGTTTATATACTCCCAGAAAGTCACATATCATCTTGGACTACCATATCAATAATACTAAGTTATTATATATGGAGAAGTTACTGTGCACCAGGTAGGGGAAACCATGTATGGGCACTTTGCATAAATCATTCTGTCGAATACACACAAACACAGCCTATAAAGGGGGTATAATCACCCTCATCATAGAAATGAGTAAACCATGGGCTCACAAGACTAACTAATATGTCCAAGGCCCTTTAACTGGCAATTGACAGAGCTACAGATTGAGTCAGTGTTCATCTGCCCCCAAACTTTAAGTGCTTTCTCTGTAGTTACCAGATTAAATTTTCTAACTTCCAGCAAACATAGTTATTTGGGAAAAAGCACAATAGTTCTTTTGAGGAAGCTCATTCAAGGAAATTCATTTGATCCTTACCACAATCCTACAGGGGCTGAGTACACTACAGAAAACTGTCCTGTAGTCCTAGGTTTGAGATATAATCTTTAATCTCAACTAATCCAGCTAGATAAAGATTATTTCATCTCCACAGATATTAAGAATTTCTGCAAAGGACCTAGTGACAAATTAATACTCCAGAGGGGGAAAAGAATCAATAGCAAGCATGTCCAGTTTTTAATGTTAAGGACTCATTCCATGAGCACAGAGTTTCTCTACAAAGTATTAGAAGATGTGAGTGGAGTGACCATCACCCCACATCAGCAGGTCTCCTGGGTGTCTTCTACAAGCAAAACTGGACCTTCCAAGGCAAACTGACTTCCCTACAGCTTTGATAATGTTATAGGCCGATTATTTAAACAAGGTTGGAATGAGAGATAGTTACACATAGAAAGCATGTGGATGGTTTCTTTTCCAGACACCTTAATTGTATCTTGTGTATCAAAAAGCCATCCAGAAGCAACTGTTATTCTCCTGGCCCAGAAATTGTGAATTTCTCTCTAGTTACTTGCTGATATTTTTAAGCTAGTCCTTCTAACTCATATTTTTATGACTACCCAAATGACTTATCAGCGAAATCTCTATAGTTTGAGATATATGTCACTGAATCCATAGAAATTATACACAACTTCAATTAGCCTGTGTTATAGTATATGATACACATATTTATTCATAGCAATCCTAGTGTAAATAGAAATTATTAAAGTTCATTGTTATATATGTAGTTAATGAGCATCTGAGGGGGCAGGTTAAAAACTATACTATTTATATATCCCACTAGATCTTTTTAAACTAAATTTTAAATATTATCAAACAGCTATTTTGTCCATAATAGAATATAAGCAATGCTCCATTATTTGAACAGTAGAAAAAATTAGTATAATGGATGATGTTATGTGAAAAAGAAGAAAAATGTTTGAACTATTTTCTAAAATACATTTTACCTTTATTAACTTGTTTTGCTTATTAAATCTAGCTAGTTGGGTCTATGCACACACTAAATGACAGCAGGAAGCACTGGTCTGAAAGTGTAATTATAAGGTTAAGTATAATAATAAATGTAATAATAAAAAATAGGATAAGTCTCCAAAGTATACCTGAAAAGTGACTATAAACTATTATCCATTATAACAGAAAATGGAAAACACTTATATTAGAGCATTTCTCAGGATGAACCAGGTCAGAAGAGAAACAAATTTTACCTAAAAGTGCCCGGAAGGCTATGAGTAGCATCACTAAAATTTTACAGTTGATTGAAGTGAGAGTGGAGGTTGAGTTACAATAAGGATGACCAAAGGGAATTCAGAGTCTCCAGGAAGCTGAATGCACTCTCTTTCATTGTTTTATCTACGTACAAGATAAGGCTGAGACGTGTGGCTTTGTGCCCTGCTTCCTCACTGGCTGCAGTGTGTTGAATGGATGGTCCCAAAATGATGTGTCCACGTCCTAACTTCTGGAACCTGTGAACGTTGCCTTATTTGGATAAAAGGTCTTTGTGGGTGTAATTAGAACCTTGAGATGATGAGACCCTCTTGGGCTACCTAAACCAATGGCAAGTGTCCTCATAAGAGAAGAGAGACACACAGAGAAGGCTATGTGAAAATGGAGGCAGAGAGTAGAGTGATGTGGCCACAGGTCAAGGAAAGCCTGAAACTACCAGAAGCTGACAAAGGGAGACAATGTCCCCTGCCCCCCTCAGAATCTCCAGAGGGAGCATGGCCCTGTCAGATTTTAGACTTCTCGTTTCTAGAACTGTGAGAGAATAAATGTGTAAGCCACTCAGCTTGTAGTAATTTATTATGGCAGCTCTAGAAAACTAATCCAACCATCATGTCACGCTCCCACTGCTTCACTCTTATCACCATGAAAGCCTGCTCTGCATAGGGTTCTTTTGAGTGAAATGTTTTCCTGAACACAGTATCTGATCATAGCTCTTTACTTATTTCTACAATAATCTACTGTTTCTGTTTTACCCAGATTTTATTCTGTGGCCATTCAGGCATTTTCCAGTTAAAACAATAAACGCCTGTGTCCTATTCCAAACACATTTTATACACTAATTAAATTAGTACAAATAGGGGCGCCTGGATGGCTCAGTGTTAAGCATCTGACGTCAGTTCAGGTCATGATCTCGCAGTCTGTGAGCTCAAGCCCTGCATGGGGCTCTGTGCTGACAGCCCAGAGCCTGCAGCCTGCCTCAGATTCTGTGTCTCCCTCTCTCTCTGCCCCTCCCCCACTCACACTCTGTCTCCCTCCCTCTCTCTCTCTCCCTCTCTCTCTCTCTCTCAAAAATAAACATTAAAAAAAAATACTGCAAATAATATGGAATCTATTTACACTTGAAAATGCATCTCATTCTAACATTACTATTCCAAAGATACCTTAACATTTTAATTCAGAAAACAACTGATGTTCCATGTAATTTTGTATTTAGTACATGCTTTGAAAAATTTTTAAAGATGTATACTTAGTAAATTTAAAATATTCCATAACACACTTTTAATTGATTTACTCTTATTGAAAATTATTTCAATATAATAATGTAATATTGAAGTTATGCTATTTCAGTAAGGTGAAGGTGGTCAAATTAATGTACAAATTTCCAGTTATAAACTAAATAATTTATGGAGATGTAATATACAGCATAGTGACTATAGTTAATAATACTCTATTGTACATTTAAAAGTTGCTAAGAGAGTTGATTTTAAAATTTCTCATTCTAGGGGCACCTGGGTGGCTCCATCAGTTAAACGTCCAACTTCAGCTCAGGTCATGATCTTGTGGTCTGTGAGTTCGAGCCCCACATCGGGGTCTGTGCTGACAGCTCAGATCCTGGAACCTGCTTCAGATTCTGTCTCCCTCTCTCTCTGCCCCTCCCCTATTCATGCTTTGTCTCTCTGTCTCTCTATCTCCGAAAAATGAATAAACCTTAAAAAAATAAGCAAAATAAACTTCTCATTCTAAGAAAAAGAAAATTTGCCATTGTGTGGTGGTGAGTGCTAACTAGACTTACTGAGGTGGTCATTTGGCAATATATGCAAATGTTGAACCATTATGTGGTATGCCTGAAACCAATATAATGTTTGTATCAATTTTATATCTCAAAAAAAAAAAAGAAATGAGCTTACAAGACACGGACACAAGCATGCTCACTCACAAATGCTTCCTCACACCTAAAATAAGAAAATTCTTTCCAATCTTATTTGATAGAGCACTAGACAGTCTCTGTTTACCCTTCTGCATCTACCCCACACCCTCCTCACCTGCTGTGGGTTCCAGTGTTGACCATAAGAACCACCTAGTGTCTCACCTTTACCTGATTTAGAGGATGAGATTTGGCACTTAGGACCTGATGATATTTAGACGAGATTTGGGATCTCATCCATTGTGCTCACATCAATAACACACCCTTGCCCAATAGCTGTGGGTGAGTTGATCTGGTGGGAGGTCCTGGCAGGGGAGAGGGCAGGAGAGTGAGGTTGGGGTATTTATTTCTTCTTCTCTGTCCTGCAGGGCTGGCAGTGGCTGTGCTCCTCTGTCTCGGGTCACAGCACTTGGCTTGTTGGAAGACCTCTTACCCGCAGCTATAATTCTCTCCAGGTGCTATCCGCCCTTCTCCCCTTCCAAGTCCTGGGTGGTGGAACTGCATCCCCCTATCATGAGACCCTGGTGCCTCTCATAATTTATTTGTTCTCTTAACCTGTCCACACCTCCATAAATCTTCTCTTCAATAAACTCTTTTCAGTCACCCCTTTGAGTGTGCTGTCTTCTGCCAGACCCTCACTGAAACAGCTACTCAGTATCCCAGCTGATCGCCTCAACCTAACATCCTGACTAATTCCTTCCCAGAAATAAAACTACTCTAGGTTTTCAAAAAAAAAATCTAGTTTAAAAGAATTACAACTGGCTATGACTGGCATGAGATATTTTCTCCTTTAACAAAAATATACGGTGGTAGCTTGGGATGATCTCATTCCCCCTCAGTCACTTCTGCTACAACTGACTCTTATCATTGAATGATTTTGGTTCCAAAATACCTGTCATCGCCATCACCGACGCACTCAGGGAAGGCGAGGCTACAGCCAAAAAGCATGATATGTTGATAGCAACTGAGGCGATGGAGGTACATGAAGAACTTGAGGAACTTCTCCATTTCCATGTTTTTGACAAATGAGAAGACAGGTGTTAGCGTGGTGTGGTAGGGCAGCATCTGACACTGGCTGTGGGTGATGTTCATACAGGCACCTGGGAAGTCAAGATATTTATATTTAGGAGCAGGCATGACAGAATCATATGTTTGCAAACTCATTTGACACGATAGACTGACAATGTTCATAATATAAAATACATTCTGCAAATAAGAATGACTCTAGATTCTAGATTCTAGACACCCACATACATACAGAAAATTGTGTGTGTGTGTGTGTGTGTGTGTGTGTGCACGCGTGTGCACGCGCCTGCATGCATATGATAATGAAATCAAGCTACTAATATTCACAAAGGGGTAGCATCTGTGTCCTGGGCAAATGTATAGAAAAATACACTCTCACAGCCAGCTGATGGGCATATAAGTTGGCAAATATTGTTTTGGATTACAGCTAGGCAGGACAATATGTATCCAAAAAAAAAAAAAAAGTTTTAAATGCATACCCTTTGACACTGTGATATTTCTAATACTTTTATCCTAAGGAAATAATCATGGTTGTGAACATGGATTTATCTACATGGATCTTCATCTCTGCATAATTTATAATTTTTTTTAAGATTTTTAAAGTTTATTTATTTATTTTGTGAGAGAGAGGAAAAGCTGGATAGAGGCAGAGAGAGAGAGGAAAGAGAGGATCCCAAGCAGGCTCTCCACCATCAGCACATCGGGCTCAAACCCATGAACTGCGAGATCATGACCTGAGCCAGAGGCAGACGCTTAATTGACTGAGCCCCACTGGTGCCCCCTATAATAAAAAGATAGCAATCACCTAAACATTCACCAATGGGAGTTGCTTAAAAATACTATGAAACAAACAACAGAATACTTAACTATATGAAAGATGCTTTAGAAGACTATTTAATCACATAGAACGGTGTTTGTAGTAAATAAAAATAGCAAGTCACAAAACAATTTGCATACCATGATCCTATTTTTAAAAATACATGGTTACTCAAAGGTTTCCAATCTTGTCCATGCTAACAGTTCAGGGTCAGCTCAGAGCCTCCGATTTCATTTTCCTCCATAATTGGCTCACTACCACCTCCATAGCCTCTCTTTCTCCTTCATTCCCTAAATTTGCATGGTTGGTATCATATAAATAAAAATATTAATATGAATCCAGGTGATGGGATATTAGGAGACTATTCTATTTTGCTCTTTGAATTCTGTATTCTCTTATTGGTTTATATAAAGATTTATTACTTTTCATTTAAGAAGGTGATAATTAGGGGCGCCTGGGTGGCGCAGTCGGTTAGGCGTCCGACTTCAGCCAGGTCACGATCTCGCGGTCCGGGAGTTCGAGCCCCGAGTCAGGCTCTGGGCTGATGGCTCAGAGCCTGGAGCCTGTTTCCGATTCTGTGTCTCCCTCTCTCTCTGCCCCTCCCCCGTTCATGCTCTGTCTCTCTCTGTCCCAAAAATAAATAAAACGTTGAAAAAAAAAAAAAGAAGGTTATAATTAAAATTTTGGTTATTATTTAAGCAAGCTGCTACTTGAACCCAGAGTCTTCAGGTTTCGGAAACACAGTGGAAGAATTAATTCTAATTATGTTGAGGAGGATAAAGGCAAGGGAACGGAGCTCAACAAGAAAGGAAACATCTCTTCTGATATGTAACTCCCAGTCAAAGAAATAAAGGGAAAAACCTCTCCAAACCTAAGGCCAATTTCATTTTAATAAAAACAATGTTTAACAATAATTCTGCATCTCTGACAAAATGGCCGAACAAACCCTTTGATCTGTAATACAGAGCAAATACAGCCTATCACAGAAGGATTCCAGACCTCCTCTTCTGCTTGTTTCCTTCACATAGGTCACCTCAGAGACTTCACTTCTTATCGTCTCACTGCCCTTCCTAGTCTCCTAAGTACACTGCCTAATGTCACGTCTCTTTCAAACCTCTCTGAAAACTGCCCAAACCGTGTAAGAAGTCTTTCCCCCAAATGCCCAGATTGTAGCCATTAGCTCAGAGTCTCATTCTTCATGAAAACACACACTTCACCACTGTTTTTATTATCTAACCCAAAATGCGCTGAGCTCAGTGGGGCAGGATCAAAACATGATTTTCCTTTTCAAAGCCAATCAATGACATGTGGAATTTCTCTCATCCTAGAACATAGAGGAGACACGGCCAAAAACTTAAGGACACAACACTTTTTTCGACCTCCTCAAACTCAACATACAAAATGGGAAAGACAGGAGTCAGAGAAGAAGAAAATCCAAGTCAAAATAATACTCAGACAGAACACAAACAGACACATAAACACATAAATTCAGCCTCACGTGAGTGCTAAGGTCAGGGGTTCCGAGCACATTGCATGAATATGACCGTCATGTCATTTGGTGCGGGAGGTTAAAACACATTTCAGTGTGGGAGATAAGCACAGGCAGAGTGATCATACAGACAGTAAACTTCAAAATGACACAACTGTATGTATTGTGCTACAAGCAGAGATGCTTACTTAAAAGAGCTGAGAGTAAGAGTTTGACTCCACCAAAAAAGGTGAAAAACATCAGTGGAAAATTCAGTCTCAGGAAGACATGTATTGAAAACCAGCAGGTGCCAAGCACCAAACCAGGTACTCAGAGGCCCTCGTTCACAATGATCTCATTTTCACAACCTGCTAAAGTGGTATCACATCTATAGTATACATGAGAAAACTCAATTGCAGAAAGGCTAAGACATCTGCCTGGTTATGCAGAGCCATTCTGTGAAAATTCCAGATCTTCAAACTTAGGTCTTCTGAATAACTTCTGTTTGGAACCACCCCAGGCTAACACCAAAGGGGTTATTATGTTAAAAACATATCTTAAAGAATATAATTCCTAATGGCCCATGAAAGGAAAAGACTAAAAAGCATGTAATGGCATGTCATCGATCTGAATTTATATTCATAGATAATGCACCCATGTATACTGACCAGTATCATTCATTTTATATTACATTATTTTCTGTAGGGCTCACAGCTTTGGGGTTTATACACTTGATGATAAACTAAATTTGAAGTGAGGAGGTGATCAAAAGGCTAATTCATCCTCACCTAGCCAAAGAATATTGAGAATCAATATTGAGAATACTGAGAAATGAATTTTAAGAAATCATTTGAAAAGTACAAAATAGTAAGGTAACTCACATTTGGTGTGCTACTGTGATATGGCATTGTGACCTGCACACACACACATGCACAAAAGGTATTTCCTTTTCAGAGGACAGCAAGAATTCCCATAAGCATATCATCCAAAGTGCTCCTATATCCCTCAATAACATCATCCTATTTTATTTTCATTATAGTATTAGGACTACCTCATACAATCTTGTCTGTCCATCTATCTATTTACTCCCAGCGTTCTTCCACAATGATAGAAACCACTGGGATACCAAAGAGTAGACAATAGTTATTCACTGCATGAATGCAAAGATTCAATGGAACAGATTGTCCCCACTAAAAGATTTCTTCCTGAAAAAGATAGTAGATGTGAATGAGCCAGTATATCTCAGACCCAAAGGCACCAATCTTGATGGCTAATACTGCAACTATTGTTTTTAATTATCTGTTCCCTAGAACCTACCATGACCTAGGGAGTCATCCCATCCTGTTTCTTTCACTAGATTAATTTTTATCTTGGACTCCCCTCTGGACTATATAGTGCAGCAGTTGGAAGTAAGAGAGAAAGGGCTGCCCTCCCTTTCCAGTAAAAGGTATACCTTCTGTTACCCTTAAGCATGCTCAATTGCTTGTAGCACGAGACCTCACCATAGCAGAGAAAACAGAAATCATCAGACTGCTGATGTTCAACTATCATTTCAACAGTGTTGGTACCTTCAGCAAGAAAAACATACAATTCAGAGAGGATAGGCTGAGATAGGTTTACAGTAAAAGCCTAAATAAATTATTAGTATCTATTCAAGTTGTCTCTTGTTATTAAATATACTTAAAATTTCCCTTCCACTTATTGTTTTGTATTAAGTAAAACAACTTAAAGGTAAGAAAATAGACAAAAGATCCTTGAGTACCTTCTAGGCTGGATTTATGATTCTAGGTATGTTATATACATTATATACGTTATATACAATATATACGTTATATATATTCTAGGTACGTTACAATCCTATGAGAAAGATTTTTTATTCCTATTTTATATATGATGAGATAGATTCAGTGAGGGTAAGAGAGTGCTCAAAAGTACACAGATGTTAACTTGTAGAATCGAAACCAGGTTTTTCTGATCCCATAACCTAGTCTTTTCCTCCGTACAATTCTGCCAAAGATACTATTCCATTTTAAACATGGTAAATTCACTTCATTCATTGTAGAATATTTTGATGACTCTCCTTGGATTTAGCAACAGAGCTGCTTCTCTACGACTGGCAAAAATTAAACGTTCTCAAAGGAAACAGTGAATTTGCTATTAAAAGTAGTTCACCTGTCCTTACTAAGAGTCCATTTGGATTGGGAACGCTTAGTATCTATTCCTGGCTGTACTACAAAGTCAACACAGGTCAGGACTACATCACCAGAATGGAATAATGAAAGCCATTCTCTATTCTAGATAACTGATGGGGACAGTTACATCTTGTCAGAATAATTGCTGGCACAAACCAATATGAAAGGACTTCGTGTACTTAGGAAGATCCGTAAAAGGGTTACAGTAAGATAAGAAGGAACAGAGAGTTAAAGACAGGTCCTTCTGTGAAGATCCTGGCCTCCTAACCAACTCTGTAAACATCTTTGAATCCAAATATGGTAACTATTTTATTTCTCATAAAAGAAAATCAATGAGACAAAGTAAAACACATGAGTCAACAGTGGCATTTGTAAAAAGTCTTTACAGACATAGTCAAGGGCATTGGTAACTCAATGTCTTGCCAATTTTTGCACATGCAAAAAATGTAAGTGCCTGGCTGGTACAACACTAATTATCAGAGTTACGTATGAGCTACCAAATTTTGCCAGGAGAAGCATGAGGATTGGGATTTAACATTTTCTATATAATTATATCTATTGGTCTGCTTCAAATCCTGCTTTTATTATTCCATATTTATGTGGCTTTTCACAAGTTACTGAACTTTTCTATTTATGTTTCTTCATCTGCAAATTACTATATTTGGGGTTATTATAAGGATTAAGTGATGTTACATAATGCCTTTCATTAGCACATATGGTAAGTTATAAAACTTTTCACTATTATGATTAACTCATTTGTGACTCACAAAAACTCTGTAGACTAGAAAGGAGAAATACTTGTATCCATGGTGTATGGGTAGAAAAACCGAGGCTGAAACATTAGTTATTCATTGAGAAAATATGTATTCTCTATTAAATATAGGCATTAGTCTTGGTGCTAAAGAATTTGAAATTAGACCACATTTTATTTATTTACCCAAAATGTACTTTAACACACATGAAAACTGTTTGGTTTTTAATGCCACTAATGGCAAAAATAAGTTCTAAAATGAGGAGAGAATAAGAAACTACTGGGGCGCCTGGGTGGCGCAGTCGGTTAAGCGTCCGACTTCAGCCAGGTCACGATCTTGCGGTCCGGGAGTTCGAGCCCCGCGTCGGGCTCTGGGCTGATGGCTCAGAGCCTGGAGCCTGTTTCCGATTCTGTGTCTCCCTCTCTCTCTGCTCCTCCCCCGTTCATGCTCTGTCTCTCTCTGTCCCAAAAATAAAAAAAATAAACGTTGAAAAAAAAAATAAATAAACTACTTAGTGACACATCATGTTCATAGAGGGTAGGGTTTATTATAAAATCAGTGCCTCACTTGAGGTTAGTTTTAAACTTCACTGTTCACGAAGGCAATGAGATCTAAGCGGACTTTCCAGCATGTGTAGTTTTATTGGGAACCCCATTTCACAGTCAACATTGAAATACTGGAAGAATATGTGAGAGGGCAGATCTGTAATACCAAGGTCTGCATTATACCAGCTAAGTACTGTGGTTCTTAATCTATTTGTACAACACCCATTCAGATAACCATCTCTCACTCAGAATTCTCTAACTTTAAATTTTTTTTTAACCTTTATTTATTTTTGAGACAGAGAGAGACAGAGCATGAGCGGGGGAGGGGCAGAGAGAGGGAGACACAGAATCTGAAACAGGCTCCAGGCTCTGAGCTGTCAGCACAGAGCCCGACGCGGGGCTCAAACTCAAGGACCGTGAGATCACGACCTGAGCTGAAGTCGGAGGCTTAACTGACTGAGCTTAACCGACTGAGGCACCCCCAGAATTCTCTAACTTTAAAATCAGTAACAAGTCAGTCTCAAGCTGAGCTGATATTTACCTTTTTACTCTCTGAATTTACAAAGGAAGACTTTACAGAGAATACAACTGTAAAGGGAGTAAGATTGTAAAGGGAATCTCAAAAGGGAATATTGAAAATTTTAGTTTTGGGGATGCATATGATATACTTTTTCTTTTTAACAAATATACCTTTTATCTTATTACAAGGCGGTGTAAGATTAGAAAGTAAAAGTAAAACATAAGCAACCACTCAACAACAAGGAGGAAGAATGGATTAGTTCTTATTGGTTGTATCCTCAGTATCAACTTCCTCATCTCTAATTGGAATATCAGCCATGAAGTTTAGAAGACCTCTCCCTATCCCTGGCTCCAGGCAGCGGTCCTGACTGGCCAATGACTGTTAACTCATGACATTGCTTGGCACTGTCCTTAATTCAAGGGCAAATAAGAGACTGAAGTTGGTCCAATCACAGTAAAACCCAGGGACAGAATGGGCTACCTAATTTAGGGCACTCAGGGTAAATCGCAAATATAGGGCCCCTTGTTCAAAAATTATTTTATATTATTTATATTATATTATTTGTAATATTTATATTATCGTTAATAATTTCAACAAAGCGACAGCAGAGCATTAAACAATGGGTGGAGCCCTGTGCTCAGAGTTCTGTGCAACCATACAGGTCAGCGTGTTTATGAAGCTGGTCAATGATTAGAAAAGGAGTCCTCCCTCCACAAAACTCTGTCACTCTCCACGCAGGGATATTTGAGCAGCAGTCCCAGGATTTCTCTATGACATTAGGTAAGAACTAAAGGTGACAGTTTAAGAGCTGTAGGGGCCTCCAACTTAGTCAGAGGACTTCTATCTTTTTCTAAGATTTTAAGGTGTCAGAGGCAGAGATATCCAAACACACAGCATCCCTGGCTTTGTCCACCCATTCAAACATGGCATGAAAGTAGTGTCTCCTCTTGGGAAACTGGATGTATGTGCAAACTACATTTCAACTCCAGCTTGAGAGAGTCATACATCTCTCCAGGGAAGCTGCCTACACAGGACTGGTAAGGAGCCCATTCCCTGCCATTGTTAAGTGGCCTCTTTTCTCTCACGTTTAGCCAGGAGAGAAAAGGTGGTCTAATTCTGCTGATCCAATGTTCCAAACATTGTGCTGAAATATTTGCGGCTTTATACCTGCTTCTAAATTATAGTGCACATAGTAAAGCCCACCCATCACGAGTCAGTCATTTTGAGCCCTTGACTCACAGGGAATTTCTCAAGAAAATATTAATGGCTATACTGTATCCCTACTATGAACACATTAGATGAATTTGGCCAAACTGTAACTGAAGAGATTTGTAGAACATTAAGAAGTGTTTCTTCTTTATCAAGAAGATATTAACAGGAAACTGGGAGTACTTTTCTCCTACTTGTCACCAACAATAGTAGGTAATGTCAATTCACTTGTCAGATGACAAAAAACAGGACTCTGTAAAATGTGACCTTAGAAAAAATGTAAATTCTGAAACTTCTCTACTCTCTGCCTTTTCACATTAGGGTGAAGATGGAAGTAACTGGAGTAGAGGGCCCTGGGATAATAAAGCCAAAAAAGAGAAACACAGGAAGCTTAAACATGTACACGAATGAATGAAGTTGAAATAGCAAAGAAACGGAGTCAAAAATCAGTGAGATTGGGGGCACCTGGGTGGCTCAGTCGGTTGAGCGTCTGACTTCGGCTCAGGTCATGATCTCACAGTTTGCGAGTTTGAGCCCCATGTCGGGCTCCATGCTGACAGCTCAGAGCCTGGAGCCTGTTTTGGATTCTGTCTCCTTCTCTCTCTGACCCTCCCCACTTGTGCTCTCTCTGTCTCTCAAAAATAAATAAATGAAAAAAAAATTTTTTTTTTAAATTAGTGAGATTGGCCCAAATTCAAATGGGGTAGAATACAAACAAAGAGAGGCAGAGATCTGAATGGTGCAGTGAAAGCCCTGGAGTACCCAACACAAAAACTCCAAGGGGGAATATCAATTCAATTTTGTGTCTGTGTAGGGACATTGTAATTTTCCTATAATTGGAAAATGTTGGAATGTGAATTTTAATAACGATGAATTAAGTATTTAATATTAGGTTTAACATACTGCTATATAAAGCCTTTGCTTTCTCTAGGTGATTTCTTAAAACTATGAAACATAGTATTATAATTAAAAACTAGTTAATGCCAAAATTCCTCTGTGTAATTACAGGAGAAAGTTTAACTCTGCTACAAAAGTCACTAGGAAAAAATGCTTTAAGAAAGATCCTGACAAGGGCGCCTGGGTGGCTCAGTCAGTTGAGATTCTGACTTCAGCTCAGGTCGTGATCTCACGGTCTGTGGGTTCGAGCCCCGCGTCGGGCTCTGTGCTGACATCTCAGAGCCTGGAGCCTGTTTCGGATTCTATGTCTCCCTCTCTCTCTGACCCTCCCCTGTTCATGCTCTGTCTCTCTCTGTCTCAAAAATAAATAAACATTAAAAAAATTAAAAAAAAAAAGAAAGATCCTGACAAAATTGATACAATATGGGTAAGCTGGGAGACAGCATATTGAGATTCATTGTACTATTCTCTCTATTTTTGTGTGTGACTAAAAATTTTTGTGTAAATTGATTTTTTTAAAGAATGAATTCTGAAATATTAGAAAATAATCTAAAAGCCCACCCATGATAAACATTGAGAAATATTTTGTAAACTAAAACAAATTTATTTCATGTGAACAGTTGAACTCTCCATCAAGAAAAGGAAATCTCAGGATTCCAGAAAGACAGTAGGAAACTGACAACAAAAGCAGTGAGTACATGAGATGACATCACATGAATGAATATCACATGAGCCAACATTACAATGGCCTTGTCTTGAAGGAAGCTATCATTTTCAATAAAGAAATGAAACCTTGCAGGGGTGCCTGGGTGGTTCAGTTGGTTAAGCATCCGACTCTTCGTTTCAGCTCAGGTCATGATCTCACAGTTTCACGAGTTTGAGTCCCACGTTGGGCTCTGCGCTGATGGTACAGCTTGGGATTCTCTCTCTTCCTCTTTCTCTGCCCCTGCTCTGTTCACACTGTCTCTCTCTCTCTCAAAATAAATAAATAAACTTAATTTAAAAAGTTAAAAAAAAAATGAAATGAAGTCTTGTATCCATAAGAAGCACAAAGAAGAACAAAGATCCCCCCCAACAAAAAACAAGGACTCAGTTAGCTCAGGCATATTATGAGGATGCCATTCTGACTCTGCCTAGATTCTGGCTGGAAACAAAGCATTTATTTGGGCACTTTTTACCACAGTTCTAGCCCTCCCAAGGGTTTGAAATTACAACTATGCATGTGATCCAAGAACCACAAAAATGAAATATTAACATAAAAATTGGCCCCAGGACAGTATTACCTTGGGATGCCTGGTCAAACTGAACACAAAATTGTCCTAGAGTGACATGACCTGAATCCAAGGAAGTTTATAACCTAAAGTCATAAACCCATAAACCCATAAACCCAATCCATTAAGAGAAAGAATAATGAATCATTAACCATAACCAGCAGCAGTATTAAAAGTCTGAGAACTTCAGACAATTGAACAATCAATGGAGGCTATTGAACAAGTGTGAATGGGGGCACCTGGGTGGCTCAGTCAGTTAAGCATCTGACTGCAGCTCAGGTCATGATCTCACAGTTCATGAGTTCGAGCCCCAAGTCAGGCTCAGTGCTGACAGCATGGAGCCTGGAGCCTACTTCAGATTCTGTGTCTCCCTCTTTCTATGCCCCTCCCCCACTCAGGCTGTGTCTCTCTCTCTCTCAAAAATAAATAAACATTAAAAATTAAAAAAAAAACAAGTATGAATGAAACAACTAAAGACAAAAATGTAGTCATGTGAATGACACACTATAAATTTAAAAAAACTGGACAATCTAAAAAGAAACCAAACAGAACCTCTAGAAATGAAAACTACATATAAACAATAAAATTTAAAAGTCAGTGAATAGAGTAAAATAGAAGATTAGATACTGCTGAAGAGAGAACTAAAGAACTAGAAGACAAACCTGAGAAATATACCAGAATTTAGCACAAAGATTAATAAAGGATGGATGAGAATGTCCAACCTAAGTGTAATTAGAGTTCCAGAAAGACAGAATAGAAACATCAGGAGGGAGGTTATATTCATAGCATTAAAAGCTGAGAACTCTCCCAAACTGAAAAAATATCTGAATATTTTTTCCCAAATTCAAGAAGTGCATCTTCCAGACAAGATATATAAAAAGAAATACAGGGGCACCTTGGTGGCTCAGATGATTGAGCATATCGCTCTTGATTTCAGCTCAAGTCATGATCCTAGGGTCATGGGATCAAGCCCCGCATCAGGCTCCGTGCTAAGTGTGGAGCCTGCTTAAGATGCTCTCTCTCTCTCTCTCTCTCTCTCTCTCTCTCTTTCCTTCTGCCCCTCTCCCCTGTGCACATTCTCTCTCTCTAAAATAGATAGATAGATAGATGATAGATAGATAGATAGATAGATAGATAGATGATAAATAGAAAGAAAGATACCCACATTCTATCCATTGTAATATAACCAGTTTATTTTAAAAACACACACACAAAACTTCAAACATCCAAAGACAATATTCCAATTGCCTACAAGGAAACAAAATTTAAGTTGGCACTAAAGTTTCTGATAGCATTGAAGAATCCAGATAAATGTGAAATAAAATTCTTAGATTGATGAGAGGAAAAAAATTGCCAACCTAGCTAAACAGTCGTGCCATTTTGAGGGGGAAATAAAGACATTTGAAGATAAACCAAAACTGAAATAGTTCCCACTGGTCAAACCTCCAAGGAGTATTTTCAATTAAGAAGAGAATTTAACACAGAAGGAAGAAGCAGGAAGCAAGAAGCAATGGTGATTATTAAATTATGTATACTTGAAATCCCTCATCACATTGAAAAAGAGTGCAAGAGGCTTCTTTGTAAAGACTTCTTTATTTTTTTTTATTTTTTTTTATTTTTTTTTTCAACGTTTATTTATTTTTGGGACAGAGAGAGACAGAGCATGAACGGGGGAGGGGCAGAGAGAGAGGGAGACACAGAATCGGAAACAGGCTCCAGGCTCTGAGCCATCAGCCCAGAGCCCGACGCGGGGCTCGAACTCACGGACCGTGAGATCGTGACCTGGTTGAAGTCGGACGCTTAACCGACTGCGCCACCCAGGCGCCCCTGTAAAGACTTCTTTAAATTGCCTAAAAATTTGCGAGGTTGAGTAGCACTGACTATGGTACTTATTTATTACCATAAAAATCAGAAACCTGGGGCTTATTGCTTTGCTTGCTCACAACATAGAGGAAAATAAGAGTATTTCTCATATTTTAAAGTTTGAAAAAAAAATGAAAGTCTGTACCTTGGATGCAGAAAGGAACTAAGAAAGAAAATGATGTATTTTAAGTTAAATCAGATTATTGAATTATTTTGATTTTGGAACGTTACACTATATATCTGTTGCCTGTATTTCCATATCCTATGTAAACGTTAATTCAATCCCTACTATTAGAAGATGTGGAAAACAACCTATGTAACTAGCAATGAAATGAGGCAAGCATAAGTAGAAATCTATTTTAAATTATTATTGTATTTGCTGATATAGTCAATAAATATTAATAGTGCCTACGTAATAGAGCTTTCATGTAATCAAGTATATAGCATAATACTGAGCACACAATAAATTTGACATTATTTTGCTAGTCTTTTTTTCTTTCAAAAGATATATTGTATATTACTTAACATAATATGAATATATATAATGTTGCAATGCATCACAATGCTCTGTATATATGCAAAGTATATTATTTAGTCTACTTATTCACTCACTAACCTATCTTGAACATTTCCACATATCAGTATGTATTCTTCCACAACATTGTTTTTAATGGTTGTACATTTATTCATACAATGAATCAAAAGGAAGGGATGGGGAGAAGAACAAAAGACTGATTAAAAACCCATTAAAAAATATAACCCAGAAACAAACAAACAAACCCAAAATCTTTATAAATGCTATGTATTATAAGAAAACACTAAGGAAAGAGTTTAATAAAACAACAGCTCAAATGATCCAATTAAAAAATGGGCAGAAGATGTGAACAGACATTTCTCCCCCCCCCAAAAAAAAAGACATGCAGATGACCAACAGATACATGAAAAGATGCTCATCATCACTTACCACCAGGGAAATGCTAATCAAAACTACAGTGAGATATCACCTCACACGTGCAGAATGGCTAAAATCAACAACACAAGACACAACAGGTGCCGGTGAAGATGTGGAGAAAAAGGAATCCTTGTTCACTGTTGTTGGGGAAGACAAACTGGTGTGGCCACTATGGAAAACAGTATGGAGCCTCCTCAAAAAGTTAAAAATAGAACCACCCTATGATCCAGCAATAATGCTACTGGGTATTTACCCAAAGAATACAAAAACACTAATTCAAAAGCACACATACGCCGTTGTGTTTTATAGCAGCATTATTTATAGTAGCCAACATATGGAACTAGCCCAAGTGTCTATCAACTGATGAATGGATAAAGAAGATGGGATACACACACACACACACACACACACACACACACACACTTGAATACTACTCATGCATTAAAAAGAATAAAATCTCGCCATTTGCAAGGACATAGATGGAGCTACTGAATATAAGGCTAAACAAAAAACATCAGTGAGAGAAAGACAAATACCATATGATTTCACTTATGTGTGGAATTTAAGAAACAAAACAAATGAGCAAAGGGAAAAAAGAGAGAGATAGAGAGACAAACCAAAACCAAAACAAAACAAACAAAAAAAGGCTCTTAATTATGAGTACAAACTGATGGTTACCAGAGGGGTGTGCTAGGTTAATTAGGTGATGGGGATTAAGGAGGGCACTTGTCATGATGATCACAGAGTGATGTATGGAATTGTTGCATTACTATATTGTATGCTGGAAACTAACATAACACAATATGTAAACTAACTGGAATTAAAATAAATATATATATATATTTATTTTAATATATATATACATATATATATACATGCATAAAATATATGTTTACCAAAAAAAAATACAGCTCAAAGACAAAAGAAAAAATTGTAATAAAAGAAAACTAAGAAAATTGCGGCTATAAGACTAATAATAGTAATTTAACACTGAAAATGTTTACAAGTAATAAATCAAAATTGACGAGTCTTAGGATAATCACTATAAGCACATTTAAGAAGATGCACATATAAGGAAAATAGCAACTCAACAAAAAATATCCTTCTAAATCCAAGAACCCAGAAGTGGAAGAGAAAAGTCCTGAAAATGTTAGTAAGAAAAATTTTTCCTGAGGCCCCTGGATGGCCCAGTCAAGCATCTGACCTTGGCTCAGGTCATGATCTCACAGTTTGTGAGTCCGGCCCCGTGTCAGGCTCCGTGCTGACAGATCAGAGTCTGGAGCCTGCTTTGGATTCTCTGTCTCCTTCTCTCTCTGCCCTGCACCTTCTTGTGCTCTGTATCTCTTTCTCTCAAAAATAAACATCTTTAAAAAATATAACAAATAAAAGAAAAAATTTTCCTGAAATGAAGGAATAAATGAATCTGCATATGAGAAAGGCAACCATATTTCGTTATGACATCAGAATGATGGACATCAAGATACAAACAGTTTAAGTTAATAAACTTAATAGAAGAATTCTTCAAGAACTTTGTCAGGAAGTAAGGACCAAATTTGTTCATTGTCCTTGAGTTGTCACTTCTTTCGCTTTATGTTGAACAGAGACAACTATTACGTATTTAAAAAAAAAAAATTTTTTACATTTACTTATTTTTGAAAGACAGAGAGAGACAGAGCACTAGTCGGGGAGGGATAGAGAGAGAGGGAGACACAGAATCTGAAGCAGGCTCCAGTCTCTGAGCTGTCAGCACAGACCCCGACGCGGGGCTTGAACTCACAAATCGTGAGATCATGACCTGAGCCGAAGTCATAGGCTCAACTGACTGAGCCACCCAGGTGCCCCAACTATTATGTATTTTCAAAGAAGGAAAAAATATTTTCCTTTTCAATTCAAAATTAAGATTACAGTGTTTTACTTATTTTTGTATCTGTATCTCTTTTCTCTTATGTTGAAAATGTTGGTTCCTGACGACATGAATGTAAATACTTACTCGCTTTCTCCTGTAATGTGCAAACAACGCTTTCAAAATAACAACCCCAATATAACAATAAGACTGCCTAATGGAAACTTGAAATGAATTAAAGATTTAAATTTTTTTTTAACGTTTATTTATTTTTTTGGGACAGAGAGAGACAGAGCATGAACGGGGGAGGGGCAGAGAGAGAGGGAGACACAGAATCAGAAACAGGGTCCACGCTCTGAGCCATCAGCCCAGAGCCCGACGCGGGGCTCGAACTCACGGACCGTGAGATCGTGACCTGGCTGAAGTCGGATGCTTAACTGACTGCGCCACCCAGGCGCCCCAAAAGATTTAAATATAACACCTAAAACCATAAAATTCCTAAAAGAAAACAGGAGAGGGGGGAGCTTCCTAACATTGATCTTAGCAATGGTTTTTTTGATAAGATACCAAAAGTACAGGCAACAAAAGCTAAGTAAATAAGTGGAACCACATAAAACTAAAAAACTTGAAAACGCAACCTCTGAAATGAAAAAACATTTGTAAATCATATATCCAATCAGTGGTTAATAGTCAAAATATATAAGGAACTCACACAACTCAGTAGCAAAAAAACAAATAATCCTAATTTTAAAATGGGCAAAGGACCTGAATAGATAGTTTCCCAAAAAAGACATACAAACTGCCAAAAATAATATGAAAAGATGCTCAACATCTTTAATCATCAAGAAATGCCAATCAAAACCACAATGAAATATCACTTCACACCTGTTAGGATAGCTATTATCAAAAAGACAAGAGATAACAAGTGTTGATGAGGATGTAGAGAAAGGAGAACCCTTGAACAGTGTTGATGGGAATGTAAATTGGTGCAGCCACTATGAAAAACAGTGTGGAGATTCCACACAAAAATAAAAATAGAACTACCATATGACCCAGCCATGCCACTTCTGGGAAAGCACAATTTCTTTTTTATCTGCAAAAAAAAAATGAGAACACCAATTCACAAAGATACATGCACCCCGTATTCACTGCAGCATGATTTACAACAGCCAAGACATGAACAACATCAACGCCCATTGATGGATGAATGGATAAAGAAAATGTAATGGAATATCATTTGGTCATAAGAAGAAATCCTGTCAATTGCAACAACATGGATAAACCCAGAGAAAGACAAATACTGCATGGTATCATTTATATGTGGAATCTTAAAAAAAAAAAAAAAAGGGATTTCACTGAAACAGAGAACAGACTTGTGATTGCTAGGGGCTGAGGGGAAATAGACAGATGTAGATCAGATGGTACAAATTTTCAGTCACAAGATCAATAAGCTCTGAGGATCTAATGTACAACAGGGTGACTATAGTTAATGACACTGTGTGATAGACTTGAATTTGCTGAGAGTAGAAGTGTTCTCAGCACACACACACAAAGAGTTAACTACATGAAATCATGGATGCATCAATTACCTTGATCTCGGCAAACATGTCAAAATGTATATGTATATCAAATCATCACATTTTCCACTGAAAATATATGCAATTATATTGGTCAATTTTTCCTCAGTAAAGTTGGGAGGAAAACAATACTACTTGTTGAAGTTTAAGCTTTCTTTGCAATTCTTTAGGTGCTTAGAGTACATCCACTAGGGATGAACAATCAAAATATTCTAAGTTCAGTGGAGATAATTCGTTTATTTTAGATGGTCAGGTCACTAACTTGATATACAGTTAGATAACTTGTTGCCTTGTTTTCAATTTTTAATGAATTTATTCCTTTGGTATAATTGTTCATTAAGTAAGTAAGTCATTTACCTGATTCTAAATCAAAGCTACATGAATGGTACATATGAACATGTCTTATTTGCATCTCTGTCACTTCCTTCCTGCCTCTCTTCACCAATAAGAAACATTTTTATTAGTTTCTGGTGTATCCTCTGTTTATTTTTTAATGTAAATAAATAATTTCCCCTTTCCATTTATCACACAAAAGGTGACATTTTATACACTGTTTTGCACCTTGATTTACTGATTCACTATTTAGTCCAGAAATCATTTTGTATATAATATATTATACATTATATATACATAATATATATATGTGTGTGTAGCAATCTACCTCATTATCTTCCCAGATGTATCTTACACTATTACTTGGCTAAACCATGTTTTGTTTTGTTTTTAACAGTTCCCTCCTAATGGACATTTAGAGTATTTCCATTCTTTTGTAATTGCAAATAATGTCAAAGCATCCAGGTTTTTGAGGGATATTCTTTTCAGAATTAAAGAAATTTTCTTTCTTTTTTACTGTCAAATTTTAACAAATGTGTTTGCTTCAGCAATTGAGATGATCAATAAAAGAAATCTACTGTATTAATTAAATGAGGAGACATACAAATAAAGTGTCTAATATTAAGCCATCCTTGCATTTTTATAAAGCCTGTTTTGTTAAGATGCAATGTATTTTTTGGTATTAATAGATTTGGTTGCTGATATTCTATTTAATAGCTTCACATTTTATAAGTGAGATTTGCATTAGTCTACCCAGGCTGTTATAACAGAATACCATAGACTGGGTGGCTTAAAGAACAGAAATTTATTTTTCTCACAGTTCTGGAACTGGAAGTCTAAGATCAAGGTGACAGCATGGTGTGTTTCCAATGAAACCTCTCCCCTTGGGTTACAGAGGATGTCTTCTGGCTGTGTGTGATCACATGACCTCTTTTTGGGGTGAAAACGGAGAGAGGGAGAGCAAGTTTTCCTCTGTCTCTTCTTATAAGGGCACTAATCCCATCATGATGGTCCCCCCTCATGACCTGCTTTAGCCCTAATTACCTCCCAAAGTCCCCACCTCCAAGTGCCATCACACTGGGTGTCAGAGCTTCAACATACGAATTTTAGAGGGATACAAACATTCAGTCCATAACATTCCACCCTTACCCCTCCCAAATTCATGTCCTTCTTAACGCAAAATATATTTATTCTATCCCCAAAGCCCTAAAAGTCTTAAGTCAATCCAGCATCAACTCCAAAGTCTAAAGTCCAAAGTCTTATCTAAATACTATCCACATCAGATATGGGTGGGACTCAAGGTACAGTTCATCCTGAGGCAAAATTCCTCTCCAGCTGTGAAACTGAAAACGGACTTGTTATGTGTTTCCAAAATGCAATGGTGGGACAGGCATAAGATAGACATCTCCATTCCCAAAGGGAGAAACAGGAAATAAGGAAGGGGTGGCCGGTCCTCACCTGAACACTGACAGAACTTGATGTGTCCCCACACATTACTTGCTTCACTGCATCTCATGATTGGCTATAACATGGCCACGTGGCCAATCCCTGAACTCTAAAACTAGCAGAGACTTTTGATTTAAAGTGTCCATTTCTTTTTCATGGCAGCACTCTTATGTTTAAACTTTTCTGTTGACTTTAAAGGATACATAATATGGTAACATACTGTGGCTTAATAGCCACTGAGTTAACATAAATCAGTTTCTTAATGTATATCCATTGTCAGAACACATTTCTAAACATACAACCAAAGCAGAAACAAACTCTCTGAGATGATTACTTAATAAACAATGAAATTTGAAAAGAAATTTCAAGAAGGGAATTGTATAATTATAGACCTCCCACTTCCTGAGGTGATCAAATTCTCAGTAGTACCTATAAAAGCCAGATTGGCCTTCCCATAAAATTGAAAACTATTGTTCAATTTATCTAAGATAATTATATGATAAATAAGTTTTTAAATTTAAGAATGAAACAGTATAATCTCACCAAAAATTAAAATTCCAGGTCAAACCTTTAAACTAAAATTTACCTTTATAATTATAAATAAAACTTTATTGTTTGGGGAAATGTTGTATTTCTTACAGCATATAAATGGTATGAATTAGAAACCTTATCTTTTAAAGAAATAAGAAGAATTGAAATAGACCATGTTTTCCTCTCTCATTGAAACTCCTATAGAATTTCTCAGGTTGTAAATATGTTCATTATCTTAAGGCAGTGACCAGACAGCAGCTACGACTTGGGGACAGGATTTCTATCTGACTCACCCTTATAGTCTGCACAGCCAAACCCCAGAGCATGGCACCCAATAAACAGTTGCTGATGAATAAATGGTGTTTCCCAGAATATCCTGAACTCTCAGAAATTGAGATGCCTCATAAAGCCTGGAAGAGTACGTACACATCAGAGTGAATTCACACCAACTAACATAATTATAAACAAGTACAAGTTTTATCAATTCAAACACCACATACAAATATTAGATTAATGATGCAATGGAGAAAAATATAAGCATAAAATGTGTTAACAATAAAAGACAAGGAGTGGTTTATATCAAATGTAAATTGGTACAAAGCTTTTGGCTTACAAAACTCATTATCATATTCATTTCAACTACAAGTAAGTGAAAAGACATATTCTCCAAAGGCATAAATAACAGCAAACAGATTCCCACTGACGGTTGTTTTTTTTTTTTTTTTTGCTTTCAACACAGAATTGTACAAAGACCAAAAACCTAAGACAGTCAGCAAATTGAATGATTCAGGCAAAAGAATATACACAATGCCAATTTTCTTTCAGAACCAGAGAGTAGGATAATTTACACAGTTGGTTTTGTTTGTTTGTTTGTTTGTTTGTTTAGTTTTATCTGAGAATTTGTCTTTTAAAAGATGATTTGTAATGTCTTTTTTTTTTTAATTTTTTTTTTCAACGTTTATTTATTTTTGGGACAGAAAGAGACAGAGCATGAACGGGGGAGGGGCAGAGAGAGAGGGAGACACAGAATCGGAAACAGGCTCCAGGCTCCGAGCCATCAGCCCAGAGCCCGACGCGGGGCTCGAACTCCCGGACCGCGAGATCGTGACCTGGCTGAAGTCGGACGCTCAACCGACTGCGCCACCCAGGCGCCCCTGTAATGTCTTTTAAAAGATGATATGTAATGACATAACTACCTAAACTCTGACTCGCTTGCTTTAGTAATGTGTTACAGGAACATGCTTTTGGGGGAATATGTCACCTGTGGAATGTGGCAGGATTCATTTTGGAAAGAAGGTCAGAAAGTCTCACCCAGAGATCTTTGAGAAGGGAAGACTGGGACTATAGTCAAAGGAGAGTGAGCCAGTCACCAATCCATTACCCCTTTCAAAAGCCTACCTCTACAAGTTTGCTCTCTCTGGGAGAGACCCAATACTTCCCAGTCATCCAAAGGAGGATGAAATGAGGAGAAAAAAGGAAGAGTGGGGGGAAAAAAAAGAGAGTCCAGTGTTACATTCAAATTTCCTTTCTCTCTCTTCCAAGAAGTGTGCCGGTCTTCACTAGAATGCTACCATGCGAACTGGAAGAACATGAAGCAATTATTCAAATGCTTTGCTGGCTCTTGCTTAGATGTTGATGCTAGCCAGAAGCCCATGTCTGAATCTCATAAGTATTCTTTAAGCCTGAAGAATATGATTAATATACAGTGGACGGCAACCAACTGGACGTGAACATTAGTGTGGAACACTGGGGGTTAGCAGAGTACAGAAGCGATGGTGTCCAGGATCAGGACTGTGTTACGGAAACTGGTCTGGATCACCCAGTAGAAGAACCAAGTGGCACTCAGAGATCTTGGAAGGCAGGAGGTTTATTTTATACCGGGGGGCTCAGAGGAGATCATTCCCCAGAGGACTGAGGCCAGGGCAGAGATCGTTCTCCAGAGGTCTCAGTGCAGGGCATCAACAGAGGGGACAATTTATAGTCTGTTCCTTCCGCATTCTTCATTAGTAGTAATTTGGTGCTCACGGCAAGCAGGGTGGGAAGAAGAACCCGGAAACGGAAGTCTTTAGGCAGGGACTGAAATTCTCCTATCAGTCCTGTCGGCCATTTTATAACAAATTTTTCCCTATCAACTACAGTAAATTTTGTAGTAGCAAATTCCTAATGAAGCAGCTTAAACAGGCCTTCAACTCTCTTAGCTACCAAAAAATACTTTTTTCATCTGGAATATGTGTCCTTACTCATAATTCAAAGACCCCAAAAGTGCCTATACATAGAATTTTTACTGTCTATGAAGAATCTGATTTGGAGAAAAATAGCATTTCTATTTCCATTAATCTCCTACTGAAATTGAGCATACTTAAATTATCAATGCAGGTAACAAATGTAGGAGAACAAATTAAAAGTTATATCTGGTATTTTCATATCAACCTGGAATTATTATAGACATTTCAAATTATTATTTATGCTCATCCCTGTTATAAAATTATAGTTATTGGCCTATAGCTAGATACCATTGTTTAATGCATTAATAGACACGTGAATTACTGTACCATGAATTTGTATTTCTAATATTTTGGTAACTGAATTGTAATAAAATTGCCTTCCTTTGTGATTCTGTGTAATTTTTTTTAAGCACCAAAACAATACTCTGAGAAGGTACCCAGAAGCCTCATCAGATTTCAGAAGGAGCCCTGGGCACAAAAAATTTAAGAAGCTCTGCCATAGGGTTAGGGTGGGGGTGCGGTCAAAAAAGAAGAAGAAGAAGAAGAAGAAGCTTTGCCCTAGAGCATCGCTGCTTTTCCTGGGGATGTGACACAAACAGCTAGCATTCTGTCACCCTAAAGCAGTATTTTGCAAGCTGAAAATTGTATAGGCATTTTTACGGGAACAAAGTTATGCAAGTATATATACAATTAGATATAAAACACTTTATGCCTATAGATCTAACACAACTACAAAATTAGTATGTATAAATTAAATTGAAACAAAACTACAAAACTAATGAAATTTAAGTTAATTACATTAATGAATAATATTAACATTATTCTCTGAAAAGCATGGTGCTGAGGCACAAGTTTCTTCTGTCTTTACGACACTTATACTACAATGTATTCCATCTGAGTAAGTGGGTCACCATTTTTCTCCATCTGAGTTGCCCTGAAGGTGCCCTTTGCACAAGAAGCTGGTATGTACTTTAGTTCTGCAATTGAGAAGAATATCAAGTCTGCCTCTGTTCCTTTCTTGATGCGTGGCAAATGTCTAAGCAATGCAGCTTAGCAGCAACATAAATCATAAATAGAAGCTCAAATACAGGCATCAAAAGTCCATGTAACTACTTGTTATAAGATGGTTATCCAGGTTATCGAGATCAGGCTTACATTAGCTATTTTAGATTGTCGTTGAAATGAAAGCGTATACTTAAGAAATTGTTACAGAGAATTCTTGGATCCCCAGAATACATCTGAGGTCTCTCAGACCCCAGATGGAGAAGTACTATCCAACAACAACAGAGGAATGCTAAGGATACAATTCTGAGATGCATTTAATCCATTCACTCATCTACATTTACACATGTAAGAACGGATAAGCACAGATTCCTACTCCAAACGGCACAATAATCCACAGTCAGCAATCTACAGAGGTGTGTATCTTACTCTGAGGACAGCAGAACTGAGTTTTGGAAAATATAATAAAGACATCTAGGGTTCTATTGTTAATAGTATTAGAAAACGTCAGGATAAAAGAAAGATTTCTGATGTCTAATTAGACTCCCTCTCCCAAGTACTCCCTTGGATAGTTGCCTGATGAATAGTACTCGTGGCAAAACTTCAAAAGATGCTCTCTGATCCTCTTAGCCTCATATTCTTGCAGAACTCATTTTCAAGCTAATAGAAATACTATGTAACAAACAGAAAACCAGGAAGAAAGAATAACCTTAGGGTTTTTGATTGGTATATAAGCTTTCTACATTCAGCAAATTTTGAGCATGTGGTTAGGGCACTTTTGGTACAAAGTTATCAGTGCTAATAAATCTCTGCTTTTTAGACAGCTTCACTGTTCTGATCCAAGTCATTTTATATTCAGAAGAAAGACTCTATATAGTTCCTTGAAGAAAAAAAAAAAAAAAGTAAACATAAGGTGAATGTCCACTGTTAGGAGAATCGTTAAAATAAAGTATGGCCTAATGACAATATGGACTGCTATTCAGTCATTGTAATAATGAATTAAAGCTAAATTGTTGTCTTAGAGACATTTACTCAAAGTATTCTTGAATGAAGAAAACATTTTATGTAATAAATGTGATCCCATTTTTTGAAAAACAAGGACAAGAAAACCTGTACGTATGTTCTTCTATATACAGGTATGTGCATATATGTTTGTGTATGATTATATGAGCATGGGGAAAACTATAAAATCATATACACTAAGTAGTCAACATGGGTTAACCATGGGCAGATTGGGGGTAATATAATGCAAAAGGAAGGAGAGGTAATGAAGAGATTTATGCAAAAAAAAAAAAAAAAAAAAGAAAAAGAAAAAGAAAAAAAGAAAAATACTTCCATTTAAGCATAATATGTATAACATGAACATAGTTGTGCATTATAAAAAAGAAGAAAATAAGCTCCCAATGTAGGAGGATATGAAAAACAAGCACTAGAGTAGATAAGGAAGATAAAAATGATTGAGGGGTAGGAAGCAATCCCCGAACAGCACAGTAAGATCCTCCAGAAATATGCTCCTATGTAAAAGCAGTGAAAACACTGGGGAAAAAAAATGATCAAAATCAAATTTCTCAACACTTTGGAATTTAACCAAAGGCTTGCATCAATTAGAGGAACATTTATTCAAGAAAAATGACTGAACCATAGTGAGAGCTCTGAGCTTTGTAGCATTTCATCTTGCCCTATTTCCATCACCATCTCCTCAGTTCTGCGGTAACCTTGAAAACCAATGGCTTTGCATTTATTGCAAAAACCTGCAACTGAGGGGGAAGGCAATGGAGAAGAAAGAATGGGTTTGAAGCTATCCAAAAAGCCGTCCCCAGAAAACTGTCATTATTCAACCTGTCTGGAAGATCCCTGGAAAGAATCCATTCTCAGAGCTTCTCCTTACTTGATCTGACTCAGAACTTTTTGTTGTTGTTGTTTCTGACTCAGAACTGTCTATATGCAAACAGCCCTATCCCCAGGGCACTTGTCAAAAACAATGTGTGGCGATTGCTAAACTTCACAGCTACCTAAGGCAAAGATGCCCTTGGAAATAAGAGGCTGACCCAAAACACTTAAAAAGGAAAAACTGGAGAATAAGATAGCCAAAGCAGCCTTAGAATGGCTCTGATATATTCTCCGGGACCTAGAAGGCCAGACTGTGCACATATTCAAGAAAGCTATGAGGAGCCAGTCCCAAAGCCACATAATTATTATATAATGCTGTTTATATGAAGTGTTCAGAATAGGCAAATCCATAAAGACAGAAAGTGTAGGAGTTTTGGACACGGGATGGGAGAATGGAGAAATGAGGAACAATGGATACAACATTTCTTTTTTCTTTTCTTTTTTTTTTTTTTAAATGTTCATCCATTTTTGAGAGAGAGAGAGCGTGCGCACATGCACATGAGTGGGGGAGGGGCAGAAAGAGAGGCACACAATCTGAAGCAGGCTCCAGGCTCTGAACTGTCAGCACAGAGCCTGAGGCAGGGCTCGAACTCACAGACTGTGAGATCTGAGCCGAAGTCAGATGGCCAAGAGAGCCACCCAGGTGCCCCCAACACTTTTTGCATGGAGGAAAATGTTCTAAAATTAGATAGTTGTGGTGGTTGCACAACTCTGTGAATGCATTCTTAAAATCTTGTATTTTACGTATTAGAGGGTGAATTTTATAGTAGGTGGATAATAACTCAAAAAGTGTTCTTTTGATTAAAGTGAATGATAGATATGATGCATTCTCATCTGATGCAGAGATTTCGGATCTGGTTATCAAACAACATGATGAGAAAAAGGATCATCTTAAGCTTTTAGCACATTACCCCACTCTTTTGTCACTTCAATTCCTGATCAGTTTCCAGGTTATTCCATTGGCCACCATATTATTTTTAACCCAAATGTTTTTGGTTGGTCAAAGAGTTTTTTTTTTTCTTTCCTTAAAATTCAGTTTATGCTTCAATACATATACAAGGAGAAAAGGTGAAAATACAAAAGGCAAATGCCTTGCTAAAATATAACATGCGAGCTATCAACCTTTTCCCTTTCCGTATCACAGCTGGGTTTCAAAATGCAGCTCATGGAAGTCCAACAGTAACAGATGTCACATAAAACCTACTTCATACATTTACAAAGCTCTGTCACACAGTGTCATACAGGGAGGATTCTGATTAAGACTTTACAAACTAAGGTATTCTATGCTTTGGCTTGATATTAAGGATGCCCAGGGGCAAATGCGTTAAGGAGAGGCTACTTCCTGGTACCTTTTGCCAGAAGGTTAGTCCTCGGTTTCCTACCCAGGATATTTGGATGGAACAGAATGTCTGGCCACTGTATTTTTGGACTGAAGTGGACTTAAATAGCTTTTACATATGCCAGGAATTTAAAATGACATTTTAATTAGAGAGCAATTTTTTCAGAGGGACAAAAGCAAATTCTCTCCTAGGTGTTAGTAGTGATACAAGGCACTACATGATGCTTTAAATAAAACTGGTTAAGTAGCTACTAAGTGCAGAAGTGTGATCAGACATTATTAATGAGAAGTGATAAAGCAGATATTAAAAATTGGAAATGTCTGCAGTTTGTTTACTTATTCATTCAATAAATATTTTCTTGTGCACTGGCTATACAGCAGCAAACAAAACAGACAACTCTCCTGGAGCTTAAAATTTGCTCTGCTCCTGCAATGAAAGCAATAAAACTAAATGAAGAAGCATGCAAAACTTGAAAGAGCACTGGTCTACAAGTCCCAGGATCTGAATTCCAATTTCATGCCTATCACGTACTAGACAAGCAATTTGGGATATGTCAGCTAAGCCTCAGTTCCATAACTTGAAATGGTATGTGTCGCCTGTCCTGCATACGTCATCAGTTAATTATATATAAGGAGAAAAGAATTTAAATATGCCCTAAAAATGACCAAAAGCTCTACAATCACAGGCTAGCAATATTACTGAAATGTATGAAAAACTATCGAATCCCTTGCAATGAACAATTTTAGTTAAGATAGTGTATTGAAGGTCTATGTGGTTAGCAGTAAAGCTCAATGCTGTCAAGTACATGAACAACACGGAATGACATATATTCAAAGGTGTTGACCTTTCTCCATTTAACCGTGCTAATTTCACCTGGATTTCCTTTACATGTCAAATTACATTCCTAGTCTCACGCAATGTTCCAGTCATAGGAAGAGAAAACGAGTGGAACAGACCTCCATCAAGCTTCCAAACTGAGTAACAAATACCATATGTTTCTTTACTCTTCACAGTACGTGTTTGCCACTTCTACTTGAATCTTAACAAATGACAAAACTTTCAAAAGAGAGAAAAATCCACTTAGCAAAAGAAAATAACAACCGCTATAATTGCAAACACATTAATGGGACTGAGCTTTTGCTTAAATTACCTCTGCACTTCTGATGAAAAACACTGTCCTTAAGAAAAATGAAGGGCTTAAAACATGACGAAAACATTAAAAACTTCAAAGTAAAACTCATGAGGAAAGCAAATTTTACTTGTCATACTTTGGGTTTGCAGTTATTACTGTCAGGTAATAAACACAAATCCGTATTAATCAATGGTAAACACAAAGCATCAGAAATAGTTAATATGTAGGTGCTGTGTGAAACAATGGAATCCAAACAGTCTGTCTCTTTGGGTCTAGAGCAATAGAATAACCCTGCTTTTCTTCAGACACTGTCAAATATATACCATGATCGCTAAAATTTAGCTTCCTCCTTCCCTTCCTGACTCAGAATGAAAATCAATACTCTGTCCTACACCTAGGATGTGATTCCCTTTGTGGGTTTTCATGAAAGAGGGAGGAACAAACAAGGAAATGACCCCAGATGGATGAGTTTTGTATAATTTTCAATCACATGACCTTGTTTGGGGAAGCAGAAAATAAGAATAAAGACAACTACAGAGAAAGTTCTTACAGTGACTGCGCTCTGATTATGTTTGCCAGAGCTGACTGGATCAGAGCTGAGGCTCTCAGGCGCTTGCCCGCAACTCTAATCCCACCAGCAATCTGGAAGCTTAGTGACCCTACTAAAAACTTGAGGGATATTGAGGAATAAAATCATGTTCCACAGCATACCGTCTGCCACTATCTACCTGGTCGCATCTCCACACTTTCTGTCCTCTCTCTCTCCCAGCTCTTGTTCTGGAATACCTGGCATTGGTCCTCAAGCAGGGTTTCATACACACCATTTTCCTTAAGGTGTGAGTGTCAGTCATCAACACATAAAATAAATTGCACAGCCAATAAAGGGGGAGAAGAGGGAAGTAAGGAAAGAAGAATGCGTGAGCACCTCAAAAGTAAATGGGAGGGGGGATAGTTCCCATTAAATCATTGACATTCTATTATAGAACCGAGATCCTTCCCACAAGGCACCAATAACAAAATAAGTAACTTCACTTACATATTCATTTATCTATCTCAAAACAAGTAACTTCAAAACTTTAAAACAGAAGCACAAACTTTCAGAGATGAACCACCATAAAAATCACTACCATTCTATCGGGGCAAGCAGTGTGCCTCAGAAATGTTGAATGACATTCATACGTTTTCCTTTCCCACCCTTATCCCTCCCTATCTGGATGGCCGAGATGATGGCATTTCATGCTTAGGAACAGAACCCTCAGTTAGGGTTGCTGGGTAAGTGAGTGCAACGTGGCCTCTGTGGCCAGTTCGTGGTCACACTTGGTTGCCACACTTAAAATCCACCTGTAGGTTCTACAAACATTAAAGGGCATGGGTATTCAGTACCTTCAGACTTACTTGTGTTCCTGTGATTCTGGTTCCCTGGGAGAGAAGCATCCGTGGTCCAGGCTGGAACGTGCTGGTTGGGATGCGTGGTAGACGTCACAGTGCTCTTGTTACAAATCGTATTTGTAAGAACAATATCAGACACTGGGACTTCACCATCGGTGACCAAAGGTTCAGTTCCATTTGATTTAAAATAGGCTTTTTTTAATGTTCCTGAAAGACAAAAAAAAAAAAAAAAAAAAAAAAAATTCTGATACATAACTAGAAGTGTTTATTTTTAAAAACATATTGAGAAAATTCTCGAACTACTTTCCCAAGTCTCATTCTATCCTGGCTAATCCAAAGAGGAAGATGATGGCTCACAAAACTACCCACTTCATTGGAACAACCAAGAGAGTTTCTTTTCTACCACAAATAACCTAATCCTGTGAAGAAACCACTGCTTTCTCAAAAGCTTCAGGCATAGAAACTGAGCCTCCCATCTAGGGTTCCCGGTGCCCAAAGAATGCAGGGCAATTCCATTTCGCCTGAGACTCACAACAAATAAATGAAATGTGGTGAATCTTGGTGTTTCCTTCTGGCTTTCTCAGTTTCTCAATTTCATCCACCATTTTATGCTACTTAGTACCCAGGACACAAGCTCTTCATATCTCTATATCTGCCACCAAAGGACAACAGCGCCTGCTTAGGTTCAGCCTTTATTTCTCCACATTTTCCACTAAGTTTCAGTGACCTGCACATAACAAATAAATAAAAATAATAGGGCTCATATATTTACCAAGCCTAGATCGGAAAACCTGCCAAAAAGCAAACTCTAATTCTAGAAAAACTAAGAGAAGGAACTAAATTACCTTCATCTTTGACCAGAACTATAAATATGACTATAAGATACAGGCATTAAAACTAGGATTATCAACTGGTCACTTTCTCAAGGTATTCATTCATCGAGAAAATAGTCAAATCTAAGATTACTGGAAATCACCTCACTTTGGCTTTAGGCCGAAACTCCTGAAAACCTTGAAAGAGATCATGTATTTTTAACTTAGTAAAAATAGACAACAGATTGTTTCCAGAATATAGCACTGCAATTGAGTATGTCACTAAAATAAACAAATGTGATATTGATTCATTATAGAAATACCCAAGGGAGATTTTTTTTCTAGAAGAATTTACAGCAAATGCTCTAATTGGCTCTCACTTTTCCAAACAGTCCACGGACCATTAAAAATAAAAGAAATATAAATAAAATGTTTAATATCAGTCTATGGAAAAAATTTCCCTACATGTGCTTGACACTTGGAAAACATTAACTACAAATCAAAATAGAAAAGCAGCTGTTTTCTAGCTAACTAAGGTCAACAGTTTCATCTGCTAAAGGATTCTAAATAAAACGTCGGAGCATAAAAACTCAATCGTGACCATGTGGTGCAGGTAACATACTCTCCAAACTGTCTGTATGATTATGAGTAAGTATTAAATGCAGTAAGTAAAATGAAAGACTTTATGTAATTGTTTTTTTATTTTCAAAATGATTGAGATCAAAATAAATGTATTTGATAGGCTTGATGACTATGTAATACAGATTTCATTCATACAGGAAAATTTACCAATCAATTAGATATAATTTTATTTTCATCCATTTATTGGTTGCTTTCACCGTTCCTTACTTTGGCATAAATAGACTTTTCACAATAACATGTTAATTCCATTAACGTGGCCATGATGAACTTTTAAAGTCCATAAAGTTGACTTACTTAGCAGGCTAACCCTCTGAGTCAGCATCCAGCTCTGTCAACACACATTTAGCAAATGCAAACTCCTCACAGTTACATCTCTGAGTAATCCATTCAAAAGGAGTTGCTTTCCATATGAAATATTTCAACAGTTGTTCTCAACATTTTGCTTGTAATAATTAACCATATTACTAATCTTTCCTTTATCTTTTTCATCAAACCACAGGGGTGAAAGTGTTAATAACCTCTGCTTAGGGAGGCGAACGGGAAGAGACGCTTAAATACAGAGAACAAACTGAGGGTTGATGGTGGGACAGGGAGAGGGGAAAATGGGTGAGGGGCACTGAGGAGGACACTTGTTGGGATGAGCGCTGGGTGTTGTATGTAAGCGATGAACCACAGGAATCTACCCCCAAAACCAAAAGCATACTTTACATACTGCATGTTAGCCAGTTTGATGATAAATTATATTAAAAAAATTAGCTAAATGAATTACCAGAAGAAGAGGAAGAAGATGACTGGGAACACTGAGATAATAACTTTCTAAACAATTCGGCTTCCTTGCTCTTAAATTCTACATATGAAGACAAGCTGGCAGAATAGATAGAAAGGGACAGGTAATATATGATACATGGTAGTTGCTGTAGTTAATGTCCCTAAAGTATATTTTTAAGAGACAGACAGATGGACCAACCGACAAAGAAGGAGAGAGAATAAACCTAAGGACCTGTCTTTAAAAGCCTGAACTCACTAGACAATCTCTTTTCAAGCAGCTCTGGAAACCGACCAACTCTCACCTCATAGTTGGTCATTTTTTAAAACGTACAAACATTAGAACTCGATAAGACTAAATACCCTCAAGCTACACCACGGTGAGCTATAAAAATGCTGAGAGTGATTAGCCCACAATCGAGGGTTCACTCTTCCAATTTCGCCCCAGAATTTTCTACACTCTTATTTTCACAGTGCTGTGGTTAAAAGTACAGGTTCTATAGCCTGACCACGTGGGTTTAAATCCCATCTCTGGTGCTCACTAGCCCCGAAACTGGGCAAAGTCTCAACTGCCATTAAATAAGGAAAATAAAAGTCCCTCTCCTCATGGGACTGGCTGTTAAGATCAAATTAGTCAATATATATATAAACATTTGGAACAGTTCCTGGCACATAGTAAGTTCTCAATAACTGTTAGTCATTAGTACATAATGATAGTAATGAAAGTAAAACTGTCTTCCTTAGGGCTATTTAGGTACTTTTAAATAACTATCAATTTCCATTTACTCTAAGTGCATCCCACATAACAAAATGGCTAAGGAAAATTTCAAAAGTGAATCACCTAACCTACTTTTGGAGTAAAAGAAGTGTGGCTCTTTCATGCCCAGTTAATAATACAAGGCCCCACCAATCAAGGTTGTTTGGCTCAAAAGTGTATCAGCTCTGGAACACAGCTCTGTTTAATTAACAATGTTTAAGGAGGGGCACCTGGGTGGCTCAGTTGGTTAAGCGTCCGACTTCGGCTCAGGTCATGATCTCATGGTTCGTGGGTTCGAGCCCACGTCAGGCTCTGTGCTGATAGCTCAGAGCCTGGAGCCTGCTTCGGATTCTGTGTCACCCTCTCTTTCTCTGCCCCTTCCCACCCCCCCGCCCGCCTCTGTCTCTCAAAAATAAATAAAACATTAAAAATAAAAAAAAAATGTTTAAGGAAAAGTCTATAATTCCAATGATAATATCTGAACTTCACTGGTCACTTATAATGAACGTATCGAGCACTGTGGTAGGCAAAATTAACGTTCCTCCAGAGACATCCACCTCCCAAGTCCCAGAACCTGTGAATATGCTACCCTACATACCTTAAATGGCAAAAGAGATGTTGCCAATGTGAATTAGTTAAGGAATTTGAGATGGGGAAATTACCCTGGATTATTCACGTGAGCCCAAGATGGTCACAGGGTTTTTACAAGCAGAAGAGGGAGGTGAGAGGTTTTGTATATCAGAGCCACACAGTGTGAGAAGGTCTTAATGGACCATTGCTTATTTTAAAGATGGAAAGAGGCCACAAGCCAAGGAACACATGAAGCCTCCAAAAGCTGGGAAAGACAGGAAACAGACCATCCCCTAGAGTCTCCAGAAGGAATACAGCACTGCCAACACCTTAATTTAGCTCATTGAGACCTATTTCGACTTCTGCCCTCTACAACTCCACGGTAAGGTATTTGCATTGTACCGAGTAATCAATTTGTTACAGCAGCAATAGGAAACAAACACAAGCACCTTGCTAAGGATCTTCACTATAAGCATCTACTGAGTTAGTCTTCCAACAATCTTTTGAAACAGATGCTATAATTAACTCTCATTTACAGAGTTTCAGGGAGGAGGAAACTGAAGCTTTCAAGAGTTATTTAATGCACCCAGGAATGGAGTCAGGACATGACACACACACACACACACACACACACACACACACACACACATATACACCCATATACACTTCTCACTTTGGACAAAGTCTGCAGGTTTTAAAAAATCAACCATCATACGCATGTAAAAAAATTATCTTCCTATGATGGGAGCTTAAAAGTAATTCCTCATCTTTACATCTCTAGCCATGCGGTAATACATTCACTGGGCATTTTCTATGTGCCAGGAATGCTGTATTTACTCTCTGCTGAAAACATGACATTTTGTAAAAGCTCCTTATCATCAAGACGTTTACAGATTAGCTGAGGGAAATAGGCATGTAGTCTAAAAATACAAACCATGATACAAGTGCTTTGAGAATGGTAAGCATAAGACAATCTGATGACAGAAAGCAGAGAGGTAGCTGTCATTCCATTTGAGAAAGCCAGGAAAGGTTTCCTAGGAGGAGATCATACTCAATATAAATCTTAAAGGATAATTAAGGATTGTCGAAGTTTGAGCAAAGCATCTGTGGGGAAGAAGAAGGAGGTATAGTAATAGGGAATGGAGAACTTTCTAGTTGGAGCAAAGGGAGAAAGATACTGAAAACCTAGTGGCAAGTAACTAAACATGGCTAGCTCATGGGGGCCTGGCAAGAGGAAAGGCTAAAGAGAGAGAAGAAGCCAGACTATGACGAGGAGTTCCTGTTAAAGGCTTGGAGTTGTTCTCGTGATGAAGAACTTTTGAAGGATCTTAAAAAGGGTGGCACATTAGAATGATCACTGTGGCAGCAACATGGTGATGGAAAGGGGTCAAGTCCATGTGAGAAAAGAGGAAGGTCTGATCCAAGACAAAAGCAGTGAGGACTCAGGTAACATTTGGAAGAGGCAAAAATTATGGGCTCATCAGGGAAAGAGTCAGAGGTCACTTCAAGGTTTCTGGTTTGAATTACTGTGTGTATGAAGGGACCTTCCACTGAGATAAGGGTGATAGTCATTAAGGCTGTTCATCAAATATTTTCAAGTCTCTCGCATTCACTAAGACATATGCTTGGGTCACATTCTCTGTCTCTGGACATTTCTGATGTGCTCAAAGGGCACAAGCTTCCAGTTATAAGTTGAATAAGCTCTGGGGATCTAATGTACAGCATGGCGATTATAGTTAATAATACTGTATCATACCCCTTTGAGGAAAAGAAAAGAATCTCCAGTGCTCTTTTTCTTTCTCGTTGGCACAATAACTACACAGGTGCAAGATGATGGCGGGGTGATCAGTTTAGTCCCTGAATGAGCATAGCCCCCATGTCATTCGCAAAGGACATGCAACATGAGTGAGAAATTGACCTTTGCTGTTTTTAAGCCACTATTATTTTAGGGTTATTTTTGTTACACAGTATTGCATAGCCTATCCTGACTAATACAGAGAATGAAAAATAGAATTTGTAGGAGCTGGCTTTCGTTATTGGTATAATTCACTGAGTATAAAATCTAGAGCAATCTAAGCATTTCCTCCAGAATGCCTTGTCAGACCCCCACAAATCTGATCTTTGTGGTCCCAGCGCACACACTGTTTGTATCACACATATACTCAAGAGCAATTGTCTGTTTTCTTATCTGCCTTCTTGAAGGTAGGAAGGTGTTCTATGCATGTCTGCATCTCAAGTGCCCAGCAGAATGCTTGGCACCAGTGTAGGCCTTAAAGAATATTTGTTGCAAAAAAAAAAAAAAAAAAAAAAAAAAGAATATTTGTTGCATGTGTGAATGATGAAGCAACTCATGGATGGGCATGGATGACACTTCCAAGAGAGTCATGGGTGTAAGGTGAGAAGAGAGAGGAGAGCCTAGGACAGAAACCCCAACCACTTAATGGCTAGGTAAAGAAAGATAAGCTCCAGGAGACGGAGAAAGAATAGTCAGAAATAGAAGAAAAATCAGAAATGATAATATGCAGGCCAAACAGAAGAGCATTTTGGGAAGAGAGTCAAAACTGGGCAAGATTATATCTGGTCACGTGACCCTACTTGAATGAAAGACAGTGTTGCTGGCACCAACTAACAATGAACATGCTCTTTGTGAGATGGTGTAAACAAACACAGAGAGAAAGCATGCATTCTTCATTTCAGAGTCTTGTTCAAACACACATCAGTTTCAAATGCTGTGCATTGGATAAAAAGCCACCGCCTCAGAGAGGCCACCATACAATGCACTCAGTGCCTCAGTAAGAATATTTAGTAGTAGGACAAGAAGAGAAAGAGGGGAAGACCAGATTGCAGTGGGTTGAGGACTGGATCAAGCACAGAAATCACCTGGGGATCTTGCTGGAAGGCAAAGGCAGGAGGTGGGCGTGGAATCTGCATTTCACACAAACTCTCAAGTGATGTTGATGTTTCCAGCCCATGGACCACACTTCGAGTGTAAGGCTTTAGACTCCCATTTCAAAAAGCTTTAGACGTTACATATAACCTCAGACCTGAGCAGTTAAAGAAAACTATTCTCAAGTTTGGAAGCTTTATGTCCCTGAATCTGTACCAGAAGGCCAGGGTTATTAAAGGAATTTGGGGGCTCAACTAAGTAAAATGCGGAGTCAGGTCATAAAGGATCGTAGAGGATCTTAAATTTTTTGGTGTAAGGAAATAAGGATCTGGGAGGTTTTTCCAGGTTAAAGTGATAGTCAAAATGCAACATTATAAATTAGGAAGTTAAAATTCTTATAATTCCAAATTCTTGTAAAAGCCACAAGCTGCAAAGATATTTGCTAAGAGAAAAACTCTAAGTTTAATCAATGATCTTTAGCTGATCTAGCATTTTTGTAAGGAATATTTCTCTTGAGTTCAAGAAAAATGGCCTATTTACCATACTTGCGACAATCTTCACCACTATCATTTTTCTTTCTTCTTCATCGCATGACAAAAAACAAACAAACAAACAAACAAACAAACCACATAGTCCTTTCATAGTATTAGGAAAATTAGGAATGTTACCTTATACCACTCATAATAAGCTTATGCCTAAAACAAAATGTATTTTTGATGTGAATGTATGGAACAGCCTTTGAAACCAAGGCTTCAACAGCCTGGGAAAGAAGATAGGGAGCATCCTAATGAGATTTTTTTGGACCATAACTTTGATGAAATTAAATTAAGATGAACAATGGTTTGCAAAACTCAGCGCAAACCAAAACCCAAAGCACCACACTTGTAGGAATGTTGCAATACCCCCCCCTCATTTTTTCTCCCTGACACATACTCCACCCACTTCAACCTTCTCTCCCTATACCTGCCAAAGGCACCTTTGAAAAGCCTCTACCAGATCAAACATGTCACTCCCTTACTCCAACACCCTTATTGTCCCCATTGTGGAGTTCAAGATTAAAGTGCCACTCCATCAGAAAAGTCTGCTCTCAACTCAAACTAGCTTTGGGCCCCTGTCACAAGCTCTCCTAGCAACTGTTTCTTCCCACATCAGTTACCTCTGTTGGCATTAATTAATTGAGTGATCATTTTTTAATGCCTTCCTCTCTCATTGAACTGTGGGGTCCAGTACCCAGGAGGGTATGTTTATTCAATGCCAAGTTTATTCAATGCCAAGTTTATTCAAGGAAGATTGCCTTGCACTCAATAAATGTTTGTTAAAGGACTGAATAATTCAGTATCAAATATAGCCACAATTCTATCTCTTTCAAATGTTTCCCAACATAGCAAAATAAATATTGCATATATATGTTTAGATATTATTTATACATTTACATATAATTTCAAGCAGATATCAGCTCAATCTCTAATAAAGTACTCCAGGGCATAAACTCACTCTTCTAAGGATGTGATGGCAATATAACCTGCCCCCAGTTTAGTTCTGATAAGAAATGAATAACCTCTGAAATTAACACTCGGGTCTAAGCATAAAGGTTTCATGTGAAACCTGCCATCGCATTGCAAATCCAACAACGAGTCAATTTTATTCCTTCCTAGCAACTATACTTGTAACTGAAATACACTGTGGCAATGGCTGGGTAATAGGGTTATGGGGTTATGGATTATGGGATTACTATGACACTGGATCATTGCACAAAGATTCTAGGTCTTATGGATAGAGTTTAAAAAAGATAAGCCCATTTTTAGTCAATTTTTGAGTATAGTAAAAACTAATTCTTAACTTTAATAATGAATTTTGTCATTTATAAAAACACTTTCACAAATTTTTTCATTTGACTTTTGTAACAATGCTGCGAAATGAATAAAAATTATATTCCTCCGCTGACAGAGAAGTTAAAGCATCTGACCAAAACTCACACGTCTAGTAAATGGAAGAGGAAGACATTAAACCCCAGCTTCCCAGTGACATTATAAATTACATTTCTATGTCACATGGCCCTTCATTATTAGGTTATAACTAAAGAAATAAAAATCTAGGGAGAATATTGTAACTTTCCAACTCTTCAATTTTCCTTTCAATGTCTTTCAAAAACCTAAATCTTTAAAAAAAAATGTTTAGTGTAATTGACATACAGTGTCACATTAGTTTCAGCTGTGCAACGTAGTGCAACTTCTCTCTGTTATGCTGTGCTCACCACAAATGTAGCTACCATCTGTCACCATACAATGCTACTACAATATCATTGACTATATTCCCTATGCTGTGCCTTTTATTCCTGTGACTTAGTAACAGGAAGCCTCCCAATCCCATTCACCCATTTTGCCCATCCTCCCACCCACTTCCCTCTGGCAACCATCAGTCTGTCCTCTGTATTTAGAGTCTCATTCCACTTTCAGTTTGCTTGTTTGTTGATTCACTTTTTTGTGTGTTTTAGATTCCACTTACAAGTAAAATCATATGGTATTTATCTTTCCTAGTCTGACTTATCTCACTTAGCATAACAGACTCTAGGTCTATCCATGCCATCACAAATGGCAAGATCTCATCCTTTTTTATGGCTGCATAATATCCCGTTGTGTACATATATCACACCATCTTATCCAATTGTCTATTGATGGACAATTGGGTTGTTTCCATATCTGGACTATTGCAAATAATGCTGCAATAAACATAGGGGTACATACACCTTTTTAAATTAGTGTTTTCATTTTCTTTGAGTAAATACCCATAGTGAAACTGCTGGATGATATGGTAATTCTATTTTTTTTTTCATTTTTTGAGGAATATCCACATTGTTTTCCACAGGGGCTGCACTAGTTTGCATTCCCACCAACAGTGTATGAACGTTCCTTTTTCTCCACATCTTCACCAACACTTACTGTTTCTTGTGTTCTTGATTTTAGCCATTCTGACAGCTGTAAAGTGATGTATCATTGGGTTATAATTTGCATTTCCTTGATGACTGGTGATGTTGAGCATCTTTTCATGTGTCTGTATGTCTTCTTTGGAAAAATATAATTCAGGTCCTCTGCCCTTTTTTTTTGGTTTTTTTTTGTTTGTTTTTTGTTTTTTTTGCTTACAGTTTTTTTTAAAATTGTTTTATTTATTTTTTTTAAATTTACATCCAAATTAGTTAGTATACAGTGCAACAATGATTTCAGGAGTAGATTCCTTAATGCCCCTTACCCATTTAGCCCATCCCCCCTCCCACAACCCCTCCAGTAACCCTCTGTTCTCCATATTTAAGAGTCTTTTATGTTTTGTCCCCCTCCCTGTTTTTATATTATTTTTGCTTCCCTTCCCCAATGTTCATCTGTTTTGTCTTTTAGAGTCCTCATATGAGTGAAGCCATATGATATTTGTCTTTCTCTGACTGACTAATTTCACTTAGCATAATACCCTCCAGTTCCATTCATGTAGTTGCAAATGGCAAGATTTCATTCTTTTTGATTGCCGAGCAATACTCCATTGAATATATATATGCCACATCTTCTTTATCCATTCCATCGATGGACATTGGGGTCCTTTTCATACTCTGGCTATTGTTGATAGTGCTGCTATATACATAGGGGTGCATGTGTCCCTTCGAAACAGCACACCTGTATCCCTTGGATAAATGCCTAGTAGTGCAATTGCTGGGTCGTAGGGTAGTTCTATTTTTAGTTTTTTGAGAAAACTCCATACTGTTTTCCAGAGTGGCTGCACCAGCTTGCTTTCCCATTCTGCCCAGTTTTTAATTGGATTTCTGTGGGGTTTTGGTGTTAAGTTGTATAAATTCTTTATGTATTTTGGATATTAACCCCTTATCAGGTATATCATTTGTGTATATCCCCTCCCATTCAGTAAGTCATCTTTTTGTTTTGTTAATGGTTTCCTTCACTGTGCAGAAGCTTTTTATTTTGGTGTAGCCCAACAGTTTAATTTTGTTTGTGTTTCCCTTGCCTCAGGAGACACACAAGGAAAGTATTTCTATGGCTGATCTCAAAGAAATCACTACCTATGTTTTCTTCTAGGAATTTTATGGTATCAGTGCCACATTTAGATCTTTAATCCATTTCGAGTTTATTTTTGCATATCCTGTAAGTAAGTGGTCCACTTTCACGCTTTTGCATGCACCTGTCATTTTCCCAGCACCAGTTGTCGAAGAGACTTTTTCCCATTATATATTCTGGACTTCTTTGTCATAGATAAATTGACTATATAAGTATGGGTTTATTTCTGAACTCCATTCTGTTTCATTGATCTATGTGTCAATTTTTGTGCTAGCACTATACTGTTTTTATTACTATAGCTTTGTTGTATATCTTGAAATCTGGGATTGTGGTACCTCCAGCTTTGTTCTGATTTCTCAAGTTGGCTATGGCTACTTGGGGTCTTCTGGGTTCTATACAAATTTTAGTATTATTTCTTCTAGTTCTAGGTGAAATGCTCTTAGTATTCTCATAGTAATTGCATTGAATCTGTAGATTGCTTTGGATAATATGGACATTTTAACAATATTAATTCTTCCCATTCATGAGTATGGAATATCTTTCCATTTGTTTGTGTCATCTTCAATTCTTTCATCAATGTTTTCCAGTTTTCAGAGTAAAGGTCTTCCACTGCCTTGGTTAAGTTTATTCCTAGGTATTTTATTCTTTTCGGTGCAATTCTAAATGGATTGTTTTGTTAATTTCTCTATTGATGCTACTTCATTAGTGTATAGAAATACTATTGATTTCTGGGGGTTAATTTTGTATCCTGCAGATTTACCAGTTATTTATTTCCTCTAATAGCTTTTTGGTGGAGGATTTAAGATTTTCTATGTATAGTATCATGCCATCAGCAAATAGTGACAGCTTAACTTCTTCCTTACCAATATGGGTTCCTTTTATTTCTTTTCTTTTCTGATTACCATGAATAGGACTTCCAGTACAATGCTGAATAAAGGTAGTGAGAGTTCCTAATCTTATAGGAAAGGCTCTCAGTTTTTCACCATCGAGTATGATGTCAGCTGTGACTTTTTTACATGTGGCATTTATTATGCCGAGGTATGTTCCCTCTAAACCCACTTTGTTGGGAGTGTTTATCATGAACAGATGTTGAATTTTGTCAAATGGTTTTTTGCATCTATTAAGATGATCACATGATTTTTATTCTTCATTTTGTTGATGTGGTTGATCATATTGATTGATTTGCAAATATTGAACCATCCTTGCTACCTCAGAATAAATTCCACTTGATTCTGGTGAATGATCCTTTTAATGTATTATTGAATAGTTTGCTATTCTGTTAAGAGTTTTTGCATCTGTGTTCATCAGGGATACTGGCTTATCATTTTCTTTTTTTGTGTGGTGTCTTTGTCTGGTTTTGGTATCAGAGTAATGCTGGCCTCATAGAATGTCTTTGTAAGCTCTTCTTCCTCTTCTGTTGTTTGGAATAGTTTGAAGAGAATACATATTAACTCTTCTTTATTTTTTTTATTATTTTTTAATGTTTATTTATTATTAGAGACAGAGAGAGAGAGAGAGAGAGCAGGGAACGGGCAGAGAGAGAGGGAGACACAGAATCTGAAACAGGCTCCAGGCTCTGAGCTGTCAGCACAGGGGCCAACGGGGGCTCAAACTCACGGACTGTGAGATCATGACCTGAGCCAAAGTCGGAAGCTTAACTGACTGAGCCATCCAAGTGCCCCAGTTCTTCTTTAAATGTTTGGTAAAATCCACCTTGAAATCCATCTGATCCTGGACTTTCACTTTTTAAAAACCTAAATCTTTATTTTAGAGTCCAAATTTTTGGAACCATATGGACAGCTCAGACTATCCAATAATTTTAGAAATACTCAACTGGGGCACCTGGGTGGCTTAGTCAGTTAAGAATCCGACTCTTGATTTCAGCTCATGATCTCACAGTTTCATGAGTTCAAGCCCTGCTTTAGGCTCTGTGTACTGATCACACACAGCCCAACTGGGATTCTCCCTCTCTCCATCTTTCTTCCCCTTCTCAACTCATATTCTCTCTCTGTCTCTCTCAAAATAAACAAACTTTCAAAAAAAAAAAAAAAGAAGAAGAAAGAAAGAAAAAAAGAAATACTAAACTAAACTAAACCTTTGTAGCTCCAGCTTCAGGTTTGTGGGCTGAGGAGAGAAATAATTTGCTACTGCTCTCCTCTATATCCTGCTCCTGAAATAATTATTTAGAAAGTCCAACTCCCTTATCTTCCAGAATCTCTTTACTAACTTGACTTTTTGCATGAGAGAAGCCCAAAGGGACAAAACACTACTACACAGAGTGCATCTGTATTAGCATAAGGCTTTTATTATCTTTTCCTAATTCATAATCCTCTCGCTATTATTGTTGTCTTTTGAAGCTACAACTCCTGTTATTTATACAAAATTGGCATCCCAGCATCCCACAGCAACACTTATGGACCCATAAATAAATAAATAACTTTGAAAGAGCATGCAGTTAAAAACTCAAACCAAACAGAACATTTTTTAAAGTAAGCAGAATAATTTAATAAGGTTATTTTTAAAAACAAAAATATAAAACTGTTTTATTGCTTATTACAAAAACAAACATGTCAGTTATAAAATAGAAAATATTTATTTGAGCAGATACTACTTAACATATCCATATCAAATCATCTGGGGCAGAATCTATGAAAAGAATGTTTTTGAAGAAACTGTCCAAGAAACTCTCACTTTCTAAAGGTTACTTAAATATAAGCCAAAATCGTACTCAAAAGTGGTTATAAATGGTACATTTCCTAATCCCATATATAGTGATAAAAAAAATTGTACTCGTAGGTATAACCCAAGAGTAATGGAAACAGGTTCACACAAAAACTTGTACATGAATATTCAGAGAAACATTATTCATAATAACCAAAAGACGGAAACAACTAAAATGTCCATCAACTGGCAAATGGATTTTAAAAATGTGGTAAATCAATACAATAGAACATTATTTGGCCATAAGAAAGGGTGGAGTACTGATACATACTACAACATGGATGAATCTTGAAAATATTAACCCAAGTAAAAAATGCCAGTTACAAAACCACATATGCTCATACAAAATGTCCAGACTAGGGACATCTATAGAGACAGAACATAGATTAGTGGCTGCAAGAGGAGGATGGAAATATAGAGGACTAACAGTAAAAAGTATAGAGTGCCTTCTTAAAGTGATAAAAATGTTCCACAATTGATTGTAGGGATGGTGACACGTACCTGTGAATATACTAAAAATTGTCCAATATCCACTTTAAATAGGTATGTGAATTATATTCCAATAAAGCTGTACAAAAATTAGAATCTAATAAATAAAGAAGCAAACAAACAAATTTAACCCGATTAAAGCACTGCTTTAATAGCATCTCACCTCCGTGCAGAGGCCTCTAAGCCCTGAGGTACTTATTTTTTTTTTTCAATATATGAAGTTTATTGTCAAATTGGTTTCCATACAACACCCAGTGCTCATCCCAAAAGGTGCCCTCCTCAATACCCATCACCCACCCTCCCCCCCCACCCCCCCATCAACCCCTGAGGTACTTAAAAATGTGTTTAAAACTTACATTTAGCATTCTACCCTGAGGATGAAAGGAAATACTCTTCAGTGTGTGTGAGCCTCTGAACCTCTTAGAATTAGACCTTTAAAAATGACAGTGGTCTGACTGAGGGAGCTCCTATCAGACAGACCCTCGCAAAGATAACAACCATAAATCTGGACAAAGCACACCAAAAAAGTACCCGAAGGCCCAGGAAAGGAAACAGAAGCTGGCCAATTCTGGAGAAGAGTTGAGTCTTGGAAGAAAAGAGTGGCAGCGAAGAGTTTCAGAGTTTTGTCCTGTCTCTGGCCTGAGAGCAGACCACAGTTGGTACCATGTGGGGGCAGGGCGACTAAAACTCCAGTAGATAACCTGAAGTCTTCCTGGGCTGAGCCACTTCCTGTTTCCTCTTCTAACTTGTCACTTTGTAACCTCTGCAGTGTCTCTCCTCTCTTGGGTATGAAACCCAGCACTTCGGGTTCTTTTCCTTCTTCTCTGACCATTCTTCCTGTATCTCTTGATTCCTTGTTTTTCTTTATCTTCCCCTTAAATACTCCAGGGCTTTTGCCCTCAGCTTTTGATCAGTACACTTCCTGTTTATGGTTCATCTATTTCTATTGCTTCAACTGCCAGTGAGACTCACACCTTCATAACTGGTCAGACTCGGCTTCCCTTCTGGATCCTTCTAGCTTCAAACCAGTAACAGTGGGGTGAGAGTTAAATTCTTTTTTTGTTTGTTTGTTTATTTATTTATTGGGGGGGGGCACGGTGCTGAGAGAGAGGGAGAGAGAGAATCCCAAGCAGCCTCCAAGCCTAGCACAGGCCCAACTTGGGGCTTGATCTCATGACCATGGGATCATGAGTTGAACTGAAATTAGGAGTCAGCACTCAACCGAGACACTCAGGCATCCTAAGTTCTAAAGTGAACACGAAAGCCAAAAATCATGTGTAGTCACAATTTCCTTTGAAATTTCCTTAGGAAAGCAACATGTTCTTCTATACCTACATTCCTTTTTTTTTTTTTTTAATTTTTTTTAATGTTTATTTATTTTTGAGAGAAACAGAGAGAAACAAAGAGAGAGAGACACAGCATGAGCAGGGGAGGCGTTAGAGAGAGAGGGAGACACAGAATCCGAGGCAGGCTCCAGGCTCTGAGCTGTCAGCACAGAGCCCGACGCGGGGCTTGAACTCACAAACTGTGAGATCATGACCTGAGCGGAAGTCAGTAGCCTAGCCGACTGAGCCACCCAGGCACCCCTATACCTACATTCATTTCTTAGTCTTGCCTACACTGTTGAATTTGATCAAGATAAATGCACTTAAACTATGATGCCAATATATTTTGTTTTCCCACAAGTATCTCTAAGTTAACATGTCCAAACTAAACTTCCAACCTGCCTTCCATCTACCTACATCACACTCTTCCACTTTTATTTCCTCCTTGAACAAATGGTACCAAAATCACCCTGGTTGCCTAAGCCAAAAATTCAGAGGTCAACATTGATACCTCTTTTCCTTCACAGCAAAATCCAATCAGTCCTGATTTCTGATTTTAATCCACCAAATGCCTTAATTCAAGCCCTTATCATTTTTTTACTTAGACCATAGTCAGAGCCTCAAAAAGGCCTCCTGACTTTCTGCCTCCAATCCTCTGTGGTTTATCTAGACCTACTGTCTTTTGCAGATGCAAATATGATCAGATTTATCCCTGCTTGGAAAGATCCTCTAATGGTAAACTACCACTCATAGCAGCGGCTCTCAAGCATTTTTCTAGAAAATAAATACTATTTTCAAATTAATACTATATAAGGTCCTAATATCTACAAACAGAAGCTGTATTTTATTAGGATTAATTTACTGTATAAATTATAAGTGTATAACTTATTAAAAACCAATTAAAAAATAATAGGTAGTTTTGATGAAATATAAAAATCCAAAATTGTTGGTAAGCAATTTGATCAAAATCACCTTGCTATTTATTTCTCTATTTCATTTGAATGCACATGATCAAAAAAATCCTGATTCATAGCAATAGGTAACTACCAAAAGTAGTATTTGGGGGTTTCTCCCCACTAACAGTTCACCTTTTAAGTTTAGCATTTGATTCATTTACAGAGATAGCAAGATCCAAATACAAATTAATTAATCTGTCAGCACAAATTACTTGGTTGTTGGTCTCCACTCGGTTAAAAATTGGTGTGTAATATTTAGTTTGAGTATGTGTTTAAGATTTCTTTTATAAATTGAAAGCCAAAACAAACATTTGCAGGGAGGCTGGGTGGCTCAGTTGGTTGAGGTTCTGACTCTTGATTTCAGCTCAGGGCATGATCCCAGGCTAGTGGGATTGAGCCCCATGTCAAGCTCCACACTGAGTGTGGAGCCAACTTAAGATTCTCTCTCTCTCTCTCTCTCTCTCTCTCTCTCTCTCTCTCTCTCTTTCTCCTGGGGCATCTGGGTGGCTCAGGGGTTAAGCATCCGACTTCATCTCATGTCATGATCTCGTGGTTCATGAGTTCGAGCCCCAAATTGGGCTTTGAGCCTGCTTCAGATCCTCTGTCCCCTTCTCTCTGCCTCTCTCCCTCTCTCTGGCCCTTCCCCCCGCCTCAAAAATAAATAAACATTTTTAAAAAATTCTCTCTTTATCCCTTTGCCCCTCTTTCCAGCTCTCCCCCCTCTCTCTCTAAAATTAAAAAAAAAAGGGGGCACCTGGGTGACATAGTTGGTTAAGCACATTCCTCTTGAGCTTGGCTCAGATTATGATCTCAAGGTTTGTGAGTCTGGGCCCACACTGGGTTCTGCGCTAACCGCATGGAGCCTGCATGGGATTCTGTCTCTCCTCTCTGCCCCTCCCCTGCTTGTGTGTGCTCTCTCTCTCTCACACACACAAAAATAAATAATAAACTTAAAACATTTTTTTTAAAAAGAAAGAAAAAAGAAAACATTTGTGTAATCCTTGGAATTCTTCCTCAGAACCTTGGTTTCATGGAATAGAGTTTGAAAACCAATTACCTAGGAGCTTAAGCCCAATTCCCTTAGGACAACATGCAAGGGCCTGTGTCATTTGGACTTTTATCTATCAATCTAACTGCATTTACGCCCACTGCCAAAATTCTACCCAATCTCCTAAGTCTACCTCCATCTAGCACAAGGTTATACTTTTGCACTTGCTACTATCTCTGCCAAACCCTGTACTTGTACTATGGCCTTCTTACCTGAATTGCTATGAACTCTCCCAAAGTTAAAATGTTAATACCTCATGAACGCTTCTTCGATTTCCCCCAAAGTACCTAGGGTAAACCTCCATCAACTTGTGTTGCCTTGTGTAGTAATCATCTCTTCCTCTCCCCCATGAGTTCCTAAGAAAGGACTTTAAGTTAACCATCCCTAGGTTCTCAGGGACTTTCAAAGTGCCTGGTACCTGGTAATCATACCTTAAGTGCTTTTAATTAATTACTTCATTAATTTATATTGATAATAATCACTAGCAGAGTGATTACACTGGCAGAAACTTCAGATTTGCATTAGATAGTCAACAGGTAACGCTTTCACCAAGTTGACACTTCAGGTTGAATAAGTACTAAGTAGAAATGACGGTTATGCTTATTTTCATTTTGACTTCATTTTTCTTTAATAGTGGCATCACTCACCAACAAAGGAGAGCAGGATCACGAGCAGGACAATGAGGGCACAGATACACGGAATCAAGACCAGCAACAGGAAGCGGAGAATATTCGCAGTTGCCAGCTTCTGAGAGCAGCCATCACCCATGTTATTGTCAACAGCTCCCAAGACCTAATGTAAAAGAGGAATATGAAACATGGTTTTAATATTACAAGGCAATGCAATACACGGTATGAAATTATAGAGTACAGCTGTCCATTCAGAGAAGCAGCATTCCTGAGAGATTCTAGTGCGTGTGCTTTAGGGCATGAAAATGAACTTAGGCATTAAATCACACTATTAAGTGAACAAATAACTATACAACCACATTCAAGGCAGATAAAATCATCTGTTTCTGAAGTGTTTTTCAGGAGTACATGAACTTTTAACGATATCCCATCTTGCATTTTTTAACATATTTGCCAATTTGGTATTATTTCAAAGGGCTCTGAGTTTCCATGGCAAGGACTTATCTTGGTCCAGAGCTACAAGCAAAGACTACCTAGTACAGTGATAAAATATTGGTGAGTAGGTGTAGACAGGACATTATCTAGATTTCACTGTTGTTCGTCCCCTCAGTCCTAAGCCCAATCTGCATGAATCTAGATAAAATTAATTTTCAGCCATTTATAATTCAGCAAGATTAAATATTACTGACCATGTATTTAGTGACAAGCTGAACAATGAAAAAGAGAGCCTGTCCTGTTGACCAGTTAAACACTGACAACCCCTGAGGATACCTTCCACTGTCCAGGCTGCCCCTGCAGTCTATCTATTTGTGAAAGCATTATGAGATGGTTCCGACAACATTCTTATCTTAAAGTACTTGAAATTTTGCTAATTTAAACTAAAATTAAATACCTTAATTTTTAGTTTGGCCCCTTGCCAGAAATGATGTCTGGAAGTTCATTTCTTGCAAATGGCTAGTTTAGGGCACTGACATTTTCAACAGGAGTCTGAGATGAAATTAAAAGTGATTTGAGTCCCTCACTATGAGCGATTCTTCCAATCCCACGTGAAGGTGTTTCTCACGGCTTCCTCTTAGACTTTTGACTCTCCTAGCATTTTCTTCTGTGACAGTTTCAGAGCTTGAATGATAACCTCTGCATGAGTGACTCCTGAACCTTTCTCGAGTCTCCAACTTCCTTCCAAGTTGTATCATATATTTCCAATGCCCGGTGCTCAGCGGCATCTCTTCTCAACAAGTCCAAAACCAAATTAATCTCTTTCTCTGTCTCTACCTTAAAGCTAGTTCTTCTCTTGATTTCCATATTTTTGCTAACAGACATTCCACTACTCCAGTACCCCAAGACTCCTCACTTCTCCATCATCCCCCCATGCCACGCATTATCAGGTTTTGTTGGTTCTTCCCTTATAACAATGTCTAATTTTGAAAAATGAATGGCCTTTGAGATAGACCTTTATCCTAATCAAGAAGTTCCTAATAGAATGGTCCTGTACTTGATCGTTTACAGTATATAACAAGTACTTGAAAATTTCTCATGGATAAAAAAGCAACTTGGATACGTTCTTCTGGATTGCAAGGCATATGTGATATTCCATTTCTGCTTTATTCCCCCTAAATCAGAATCAATTCTTATTCGCTAACACATATCGCAGGCAGTGTTCACTACATGTACTGTGATGTAATGACACCCTCTGTAATTTTAAGCATACCCCATGAGACATATTATTTGAAAGAACATATGATGTTAGCTTGAGAATGGCTTGATCTGCTAGGTTAATGTCTTTACTGACCCATTCCCTCTGCACCTGGTTTAATCCATCAGCCAAAGTGAGATCAGAGTGAGTTTACAATTTGATCTGCACGAAGACATGGCACTGTGTTAGAGGAGACCATAAAAAGAATGTGACCACCCATCGACCTGTGAGCGGGACCCAGGCAATCAGAGGCTCCTCACCCCCTCCCCCGTCCTTGAAATGTACCACTGTTCCCACAGCCAGAGCCATTTTCAAGAATGCAGCCTTGAGAGAGCAATGTGTTGTTGAGACCATCTGGACAATACACATGACTAAACCTAGTTAAGGCCTCTATATAAACTTTTATGATTCAGGCAGGCAGGTGTGGAAATTCACTCATCTTGTCTGCCTAAGGCAAGCCTCATAGTAAGTTACCTTGCTTCTTAAACCTACCATCTACCAATCTGAAGTGGTCCGTCTTTTTCTTCAGTATCTCCTTGCACTCTGTGTGTAAAAGCCAGTTTTGAATTTTACCCAGGAAGCTCCTAAGTTTGCAAACCAACACACTGACACAATTTAATATAAGATCTGCAATAGCACAATAATTACAACACCAGCGTTGGACGGGTGGTGTCCTTTCAGGCATAGAAATAAGCAAGTGTGGGACTACAGCCCAACAGAGACAGTAGGAGAATCTACTGACTTACTTCATTTACTCAGCAATTAGTTATTGAAAACCTAAGATTATCATCAGCATGGTGATGGATGTAACTATGATTTCAGACTAACTGTCCCTCAAAAGCTCACAGTCTTATAGGAAAGATAAGTCCATAAACGATATATCTACATGTCAAGGTAGCAAATGTTAAGCACCATGACATTTACAGCTAAAGTGCCGTAAGAAATCAAAAGATAGGAATACAATTTCTTGCTGCAGGATCAGGTAAAGCATTACAGAGAACCAGCACTTGAGGCAAACATAACTCCGAGAAAAGTACCCCTGAAAAGTCCTACTATAGTTTTAAAGAGTTGTAAGATACAATCAGAGAGGTAAGGAAGTTATGAACTTTCTTTGGCTTCTATAACAGTAGAAAAGGTTTCTTTGTTAAGATGGTCACGGGAGGTTACAGAGATCATCTTCTTAGGTAGCAAATTCACAATGGCCTCAGCACTGTCTGGAATCTTGTAGACAAGCACATCCTATTTAGTATTGATCCATGAAGAGTCAGCGGAGAAAGTGCTAGAAGCTCATTCTGATATCTCCTATGGATATAGGAGTCAAGTCAACAAGTCAACAAGTACTTGACCTCCAGAAACCATATTCATGATTTGTGCAAATATGTTCTCCAGTGTCTAGGAAATTGTTTGCTCTTATCAAGGGGAGAAGACAAAGAAATACTTAGAAGAAAGCCAGCACTATTGTCAATTTCATAACTGTCCTCCTGTACTCATGACCACTTAGGACTATAGCTATAAGTGCTGCATTACTCAGAGGCCAGAGGAGTTTCCCCTGGGCATAACATAACTCTTAGACTCTCTTGTTGAGTTAATAACACCAGATGAGATAACCTGCTGGGGAAATTCCTAAGCTTTGTTTCAGTGGACTACAACCTTCTCTCCAGAGGGCACCCTCCTCCAGAAACTACCTCCACGGGCTTGAAACTGTAAGACAAGCACAAGCACAGCATTCCATGGGACAGGCGGGCAAGACTGCATCTGATTGACTTGCACATACTTCAAATATGTCCTTCTTGTGTTTTGTTAATCCTGCTGGTAAAGACTCATTTCTTATATCTTAAGAGCTACATTTCTTTTAAAAGCTGCCATGTTGGTTTATACCACATGTACGGATACAATCTATCTAACTAGGATATTTTCTTGAGTCAACTTGATTCCATGTGGGAGACCTTCTCATCCCTCTCCTTTCATATTTTTAACTCTCTCATGCTCACCCCTGAACTTGCTGACTCAACCATTTCCATGACAGCCATCCTCTGACTCTTTGGAGACCGGCTGTCCATGGATGCCTCTATCTTGTTCCAGTCTATCAGCTCTCTCCTTTTTTCATTTCCCTACATATCTTCTTTAAAATCTTTGTGCCATTAATGCAACAATACTCTTGCTAATGCCCTGAACCTGCTCACCCCTCTAAATTTTCTTCTCATCCATCATGTAAAAGTCAATACCAGATGAATCCAACAATCTTATCTCTCTGTATCTACACCTGGACAGTTGAGTGTAGCTGTAAAAAGTCACTCAACAGGACTACTCAATTGCTGACTTAAAGCCTTCTCCATTCTCCTCAAACTACCTTCTCCCATTCCGCCCTCACCCTAAAAAATGACCCATCTCAATTCCCATCTTACACAGAGAACAAAAACTGTCAAATGAGAATTGCCTCACTTACTTAAATCTAAACCTACACATCTGATCATTTATAGACCCTTCCTTCCTGTTCAAACAGAGAAGCTATTTAAGGCTCCTCATATTTAAGACTAATCCTGGGGTGCCTGGTGTTTCAATCAGTTAAACATCTGACTCTTGATTTTGGCTCAGGTCATGATCTCACAATTCATGAGTTCAAACCCCCTTTCAGGCTCTGCACTGTGTCAGCACAGAGCCTGCTTGGAAGTCTCTCTTGCTCTCTCTCTCTGTCCCTACCCCACGTGCTCTCTCTCTCTCTCTCTCTCTCTCTCTCTCAAAATAAATAAACCTTAAAAAAAATTTTTTTTTAAAGGCTAATCCTCCCACACTCCATCTCCTTTTCCCTGCTCAGGAATCTTACATCTTAATTCTCCATTAAATCATACATCCAAATCCAAATTCTTTCTCTCTCTCTCTTATTCTCTCTCTCTCTCCTTCTCTCCCTCATTCCCCACCCCTCTCTCACTGCCATCAGCTTTTTATCATGTTTAGATTTCTCCAGTTATTTTTTTAACTGTCCTCAAGCCTAATTGCAACAGCCACTGTCCTATTTCTCTCCTTCTTTTGCATCCCAAACACCCTAAGAGTTGTTAATATTTATTGTCCAAATTTCTTCACTTACTGTTTACTCTTGTGGCCACTACAATTTGGGACCCACTTCTGTCACCACACCAAAAGACTTTTTGGTATGGTCACCAACAATGTCCATATTGCCATATCCAAATGACATTTTTCAGTCATCATTGTAATGACATCTCAATATCATTTGAATGATCAAATTCTCAGCCACTCCCATCTGCTTCAAGCACTTTCTTCCCTTGACTTCTCTTTCTCCTGTCTCTATGGTCATTCCTTCTCTTTCTGTAGGCTCTTTTCTCACATTCACACTCTCCAGGCAATGTCACCTACACAAATAGCATCAATTGCCAACCCTGTACATGTGACTTACATCTTTAAATACTGAGCATAATTCTTTCCCCTGAGCTCCAGACTTTTGTATCCAACAGGCCATTTGACATCTTCTCAATGGATGTTACAAAAATACCTCAAACTTGACATGTCTGAAACAAAACAAATAATCTTTATCCTCCTATCTGGTATTTTTCTAGAGTTTCCTATCTCAGGAAAAAGTAATTGAGCACCTGTTGTGTGTCAGGTGATGTTTGGGCACTTGGGATATATCATTGTGCAGGCAAAAATCTCCAGCTTCATAGATCTTATATTCTAGTAAAAATTTACCATCATGTTTACCTATATCCATTATTTCTCTCCCTAATTTGTTCTCTACATTCTAGCCAGAATGATGAAGAGGATGTATATCACTGGATACGAGAAAAGGCAACATGAAAAATGATTCCCAAACTTAACTAATTCAGAAAATTCAGAGCCTAGAACCAAGATACGATCATGAGAAGCATGTACCCAGTGTATTGGTAGAGATTTGGAGAGGGCTTTGGACTTCCACAGGGGTGTGTGGGATTTCAAGTCCATTTTGTTAAGATTTCAAAGGTCAGGGACATCTGGGTGGCCCAGTTAAGCATCCGACTCTTGATTTTGGCTCAGGTCATGATCTCATGGTTCTTGAGTTCAAGCCCGCATCAGGCTCTATGCTGACATCATGGAACCTGCTTGGGATTCTCTCTCTCCTTCTCTCTGTGCCCCTCTCCTGCTCACACATGCTCTCTCACTCGTGTTCTCTCTCTCTCTCTCTCTCAAAATAAATACATAAACTTAAAAAAGATTTCAAAGGTCAAAGAGACCATAGTTGACATTTCAGGTACATTAGCCTATCTTGTTCTGCCTTCCTAGAACATCTGACTTTATTAGCACATAGTGCAGTCTTGGGAATACTTCCACAGCTGCAAATGGCAGAAGCTGCTTTAGAACAAGGAGATACCTGCTTCTGTAATCATAGCATAAATAGTACTAACTCAGTTGTGACTCTCTCTTTATATGCAAATCGTTCCCTTTTCTCATCAGTGTACCAGCATCTACAGTAGCACCTGAACACAATCAGGAGTGGACCAATACCAATTGAATAAATAAATGAATTAAATCACCTAAACAGAAATTGCTCTGTGCATCATTAATGGAAATTAGTACTTCTTTTTTTAAATTATATACGCCTTACAAAGTCTATTCCAAAATCATGGAGCAGAAAATGTGTTTGGTAAAAAAAGTAAAAATATTTCCCGTTCAGGGAAAATATACTAAAATTAATAAAATTGGCTTTTACTAGGAGTATTGGTACAATTCCATACTCACATTTCCTATTATGAGCCTTGAAGTCAGTTAGAAACTTTTGTGATTCAAGGAGTAAATTTTAGTGGGTTTTTTTATAGGCAAAATTTTTTAAATACTATCTTTGTTAAGAACATGAAAAGAAGTGGTTTTGTAACACCATTAACCCCCTAAATCAGAGATTCCCAGACATTCTTGGCTCAGGGAATTATTGGCTTCCAGGTAATTTTTTTTTTTTTCAGTGGCCTAAACCAAAAGAAATGCCTAACAATTCCATTTTTTTAAGTCTCTTGGTACCACTATTTTATATGTTTTTGCATCCTAAGCACTTAGTAGACATTTGAAAAAATACAACACATAAATTGAAATAAGCAAAATTTTCATGTGATTCTTAAGTAATGACAAATACTTACACACAACACCTCAAACCTTGGAATCAGATTGGAAATCACCACCATTCATCGCGTGTGATTTTTTCCGTGGTACAACTTTTTACACAGTAACCATCAAGAACCCAGCCTTATGAAGACAGGATGATATCAAGAGGAATATAGTACAATGTGGAAACTGTAAACTATCTCAAGCTAGTATTTCTTTTGATAACCAACAAATGTTGAGTATCACTGGATTCCTTTCAAAAACTGAAAATAACTAGCAGAGCCTCTGTGAGTCACTGCAGTGTTTGGGGGACCTCAGCCCACAGTTTGGAAATCATGGTTCCACACTATTTCTCCAACATCTACCTGCCTAAGTCCGAATCCTCGGAGAAGTCATTCATATTTAACCTCATTCAGAAAGTTTCCCTTGATACCCTAGCTATAAATAATCTCCCTCTGCCTTATCTGAATTTCTGGTAGGTGGCAGAGACTAATTGACTGCTAGCATCTATTCTTTCCTTTAATCTTAGAAACAGAATCTTAAATTTTGTTTGGGTCAATATTTAATGGCCACTAAGAATAGAGACAACATTTCCCAGCCTCGCTTGCAGCTATGTAAGGCCATGTGGCTGAGTTCTTGCTCATGAAATGAAACTAGAAGTAGTAAATGTGACTTACAGGAAGGGTCCTCAAAGAGAGGGGTATTGTCTTTCCTCTTTCCTGCTGGTGGGAATATGAATGTAATAGCTGGAGCTCAAGCAACCATTTTAGACTCTGAAGTAAAAACTATATGCAGAAGGCAGCCGAGTAGCAAGAAAGAAGGAAATTGAATCCCTGATGGATTTGTGAAGCTGATCTATCAGTCCTGAACTGCTTATTTTCCAGACTACATTCACATGAGAAAAGAATAAATTCTTGATAAATCACTGTCAGTCTGAATATTCCATCACTTGCAGTTGAAGCAATTTTAACTGACCTATGCACTTATCACTTTCTACTTTGGATCATGGTCATGTATGTACAAACTAAAATTATCAATCTACAATCTCAGTACTAGGTAGGAGTACTAGTACATAGTACATAGTACATAGTAGGATCAATTAAATATATGTTTTCTCAATTGAATAAATGACTCACAATTAAAGCTCAAAACATGTCCCAAGAAATGTTTGGGGTTTTTAATTTACTTACTGTGTATGGGAGGGAGATAAAAACCATAAGAGACTTTTTGATAAATAATATAACTGTCAAGTGTGTTTGCCTTTGACCAGAATCACAGAAACTCAGTGTGACCACAGTAGATTATCTCCTGCTACTCAGGAGCTAGGCGCCTTTTATATGTCTTCAACAAGGATAAATTCAGAAGAAAAAATTTACAACATAGTAAAATATAGCTTATCAATTTTCAATTAAAAATTTCTGGGGCACCTGGGTAGTTCAGTCAGTTACGCGTCCAACTCTTGATTTTGGCTCAGGTCATGATCTCATAATTCCTGAGATCAAGCCCCAAGTAGGGCTGTGTGCTGACAGTGAGAAGCCTGCTTGGGATTCCCTCTTCCTCTCTCTCTGCACTCCCCTGTTTGCACTCTCTCTCTCTCTCTCAAAATAAATAAACTTCTAAAAAATTTCTAAAGGGGCACCTGGGTGGCTCAGACAGTTGAGCATCCAACTTCAGCTCGGGTCATGATCTCAAGGTCCATGAGTTTGAGCCCCACATCAGGCTCGCTGCTGTCATCCTATCAGTACAGAGCCCACTTCAGATCCCCTGTCCCCCTCTCTCCACCTTTCCCCCACTTACACTCTCCCAAAAATAAATATACATTTTTTTTTAATTTCTAAATACAGTGTAGTAATGAAAATGTTTCATCAGGAGTTAATAGGGAGCAAGCAATAAAACGTGAGGTTGGTTAAAATGCAGGCAATTAGTGGACTAGGTCACCTCACAATCCCATTGGAAACCCCACATTCTCTCCCAACTTCAGCAATCTCCTACCTGGTTTCCCCCTATCCTCACCTGTCCCCTTCCAACCTCACATTGTAGCCCTGCTTAAAACCCTCCAGAAACAAAGGCAAACTTCTTTCACATGGCGTAGAGGACAGTGTTTGTCAGACTTCGATGTACATGTGAAACATGTGGGAGGAGTCTGAGCCAGCAGGTCTGGGGTGGAGCCTGAGACTGTGCATTCCTCCCCAGCTCCCAGGTAACGCTGATGCTAGTGGTCTGAGAACCACACTTTGCAGTAGCAGGATCTAGGGACCCTTCTGGGTCTGCACCACCAATGCTAGCCTCTTTGGACACCTCTCATGGCCTCCTTCTCTACCTTCTGCCACCTGGCTCTTCCGGATGCTCAGAAGAACTCTCTGCCTAGAACGGCCTCCCTCCATCTCCCAACCAGCCTGTGTCCCTCAAGACTCACCCTTCCTACATCCACTCATGACCATGATTAGTTCTCATCTTTCTGCTCTTTATCCCAGTTGCAATTTACATATATGTTTGTGCTCATTAGATTCTGTTGGTTATTCCTGCCACACTGTGGGCGCCATAAAGTCAGGGACCATGTTGGCTTTTGCTCGCCAGTGTAGCCCTATACGTGAAAAGGGCCTTGACTGTAGTAGGCACTTCATAAAAGTATTAAAATGATGAATCAATAAATTCATCTAAATCTGCCCTTCCACTGTCAGAAGAGTCCTGGAAACACAAGGAGTAAAATGCTGTTCCATGTTGGAATAATTACTTACCATCATAATAATAACAGAAATAATAACAATACAGCAAAAAATCAATTGGGCATTTCCTGTGAGCCAGGCACTGCTCTCAGTGTTTTGCATATAAAAATGCTCTTAATCCTCAAAAAACTCTACTAGGTGGTTGCTATTACCATACCCATTTATAGATGAGTGTGAGGCTCTTTGTGAATAACTTATAAAAGTAATTCAAAGCAACTGACAAAAAGGCAGAATCCAAAGCAATATTCAGTCATTCAGTTCCTTTTTCTAAAGCTCAGTAGAAAGACCAGAGATCTCATGATTTTTTAATTTGATCAAATTCTATGGTTTTCAGAACTTTTTAGAACACACTGTCCACACTCCAGCTCTGTCCCTGCGAAGATAGACTAAGCTTTTACCCTGAGTCATGCAGAGCTGGATCCAGATGTCCTATGAAGGACAAGATCTCATGGCCCTCATCCTAAAAGACTCAAAACCACCCATTCCTGAGTACAGCTCGTCCTTTGGAGGTAGGAAATAGACCTTTTCCTGAGTCTCCATGTTTCTGCCCCTCCTCCCAGGTCAGATATGGCATAATGGAGGTTACCACAGCCAGCCATTAAGAGATACATTTTAGAAGTGGCCTGTCTGTGGTATTTTTCAATTTCTTTCTAGAGCTCACATTTCAAAATTACCTTTATAACCTTGATCTAATTATCTAGTAAAACCTTAATTACCTGGAATTTTGAAGTGCATAAGTTTTCTATTCTCCATCTTTTAGATATGAGAGATGGAAAAATCATAAGAAAATAAGTAAACTGTTGGGGCGCCTGGGTGGCGCAGTCGGTTAAGCGTCCGACTTCAGCCGGGTCACGATCTCGCGGTCCGGGAGTTCGAGCCCCGCATCGGACTCTGGGCTGATGGCTCAGAGCCTGGAGCCTGTTTCCGATTCTGTGTCTCCCTCTCTCTCTCTGCCCCTCCCCCGTTCATGCTCTGTCTCTCTCTGTCCCAAAAATAAATAAACGTTGAAAAGAAAAAAATTTAAAAAAAAAAAAAAAGAAAATAAGTAAACTGTCAAGAATTAAATTTATAAAATATTGCCAGAGAATGACTTGAAATTCTGGAATCTTCTACAGTTTCTTTTTTTTTTTTTTTTTTAACGTTTATTTATTTTTGGGACAGAGAGAGACAGAGCATGAACGGGGGAGGGGCAGAGAGAGAGGGAGACACAGAATCGGAAACAGGCTCCAGGCTCTGAGCCATCAGCCCAGAGCCTGACGCGGGGCTCGAACTCACGGACCACGAGATCGTGACCCGGCTGAAGTCGGACGCTTAACCGACTGCGCCACCCAGGCGCCCCTGGAATCTTCTACAGTTTCTATAGTGTAGAATATTTTGCCTGAGAATGCAGGGCATTGGCCCTAATGATCAGTTTTCAAAGATAGGGATATTGTTCTGCCTAGCACAGTGTAAGTAACATCATTTCAACAGTAAAAAGTCAGAATAGAAAGGAGGTTCAGGTTCATATGTAATACGTGAAAAACCTAATTAACAACAACAAAAACCCTATTTCCTGACCATTCCAAGGTTTTGCCAAACATATGCTCTCCTTGGCCTACAATAGCTCCAAAAGTGGCATGCACACCCAAAGACACTGTTTATAAAAAGACTAGTATCAGCTTTCTACTTCTTAAGGTACAATATCATATGTAGAGATATGTTGATTATTTTTATTTCAAATAGGATTTGCTTAAATTACAACCAAAGATTAGACAAATTTGAGGTAGTATATAAACTGTTCCAGATTAACAGAGTATTTTGAAATGTGGAGGTTAATTCTACCTTTATAACATGATACTATACTATGGATTTTCTTAAAAATCAAAATGACTATATATTTTTTAATGTGTATTTTTTATTTTTGAGAGAGAGACAGAGAGACAGAGAGACAGAGCATGAGCAGGGGAAGGGCAGAGACAGAGACACAGAATCGGAAGCAGGCTCCAGGCTCTGAACTGTCAGCACAGAGCTGGACATGGGGCTCGAACCCACAAACCATGAGATCACAACCTGAGCCGAAGTCGAGTGCTTAACCAACTGAGCCACCCAGGTGCCCCAAAATGATTATATTCTTAAATACAATTATGAAATTATGTAGACTTAGTTAAGATGGGCTGGTTAGTCAATAGCCTGTTAATTTTAGCCACGTACAAATATTCCTACCTACTACCCACAAGTTATCCTAACTCATAGATCTAGTAAAATTCTATGTATCGCTTTGCGGTTTATGATACGAGCAAGTCAAATATCAAAAACATCCCTAAGCCAAAATGACAGCACACATTTTGGTGGATGGGATTTTATGCAAAACTATGGCAGAATTCAATACCCATCTGTCCTACCAAACAAGATTTGCTTACAATGTTAGAAACAATTCACAAGAACAATTTCATCCCACCGCCAAACTATGTGTTGGCTCCAGACCAACCTAGCACCTTAGTCTGCTGGGCACAAAGCTGATAAACTGTCAATATATTCTGTACTCTGCTGCTTCCGTGATGCAGGGAGCAGCCTGCAAGAAGGACAAGGTCACTCTGCCTGCTGTGGCCTGAACAGGACATAGAAGCTCCCTTAAACGCTGTGGGAATATTATGCTATCACGTGTTAATGTAATTACAGTCCCGAAAACATGCAGACACCCAAGACTCCACTTGCTGCTCGATATTCAGCATGGAACATGGTCCTGTACGACCATCACTCCAAAATGTGATTTGAAACGTGCTTTCAGTACCCAAGAAAGAGCTTCTCCAATCCCCTTCCACTGTCTATCCACTGACAAAAAACAAGCCAACTGTTACCCCATATTTGAGAAGAAAACCTGCCAGCGCTAGATGCTTTCTCCGCTCTGGTCTCAATGAGCTGTGGAAGCGTTCCCTATATGAATTAAAAGTAGATTTACTGAATAAGAGATTAGTGATTTAGATACACTCAGACCAGACATCTGTTAATTCTTCAAATATTAGCTCCCACTCTACCACTAAGCAAAATGCCTCCAAAATCATCCATCAGTGAATTATGCCAAACCCAAATGTCTTTTGTTGTGATGTTTGTTTTTAATATTCCAAGAGGAATGAAAAACAAGCATCTGGTTTTCAGTAAGTCTTTTCATCCCATTTTCTGGTATTTAATTGAAGCATAAAAAGTTCAAAGAACTCATGAGCTCTCTCAAAATGAAATTACTCAGTTCACACCAGAACACATGGTTCTGCAAGGCAACCAGGCTCACATTTTGTCCTTTGAAAATTAACTTAACAGCAGCACCAGATAGTACCCCCAACGCAAGTTCCATATCCCCACATCCCAGAAGGGATGCTCAATACAGACACTAAATACCGACAAATATTTTTCCTGCCGAGGAGACTAATAATAATAATCCAGTACCCAGGCAGCATATCACTTCATTGTTTCTGTTTTGAGGGTAGCATTGTTTAGCCGAAGTCTGAAATATGAGAGGGAAGATTGGAATGTTTCAGAGACAACTTGTACAATATTGTCTCCACCACTGACAATCTAGGTGACCTTATAAAGCCATCACCGTGTCCTAACCATATTTCCATATGTGTAAGTAAGGGTTGAAAAATAAATGTCTGGTGCCAACCACAAATATTCCAAAAATAAAATGAAATTGGTAAAGCAAAAGAAAAGAAGAATAACAATGTCTCTTTCAAGTTCAAAAAGCTCTAAGAGCCTTGATTTCTCTCCAACACATTGTGTTGAGTTTGTTCAATTCAGTCTCTGGGGGAAAGTTATAATAATCTTTATTCAAGTGAGGCAATGTCTTCAGGGGCAACAGGAAAATCTTTTAAGGTAAACCTCATTTTCTTCAGAGCAAGGTGGGAGGGTCATATTTCTGTTACGGTTACAGAAGATGATCTCAGAACGAAACAGCAGGCAACTCCCCATCTAGACAAGATAGATAAATGGGGCCCTGCATCCTTGTTGTGAGATGACTTTGCCCCCAATCTCAAACATGTTGATGTTACCATTTTATGACAGCCACAAATCGTAAAGTAATAAAAGATTCCTTTTAAAGTAGATACAATATCAGAAGTCTTTCTGCATGTATTAGAGTCTTAAAGCCTTTTCAGTATGTTTCTTTGGAAACCATGGAGGCTGGGGAGGGGGGGAGCGGGAAAGGGGGAAGAGGGTTGGCTTATCTGTCTCTCAGGAAATTAAATATTTGACATCCATTCATTAAAATGTTTTAAATTTCACATCCTGACTATAAGTTACTATATTTCTAAGGATGCTACAGCAAAATCCAGAGGAGCCTAACATATTGTCAAATGAAGCCAAACCTATTTTTCATGGAGCACTAAGGAAGCTGTTGACTTCGTGCAAATTTGAGACCTAATTGACTCGCTGATCCTATAACAATGGAAATGTTGTGACTTTAAAAAATTCAAACAGATTGGGAAAGTGAGTACAGAACTAAAATATTGACTCCCTACAGCTGAAAATAATCAGGGAATGCATACAAGACAAAATGGATTTTATGCTCTACAACAATCCATTTCAGGCATTTCAATGCAAAGTAAAACATAAACAGATGTCGAAAACAGTTAACCTACTGAACCTACCTGAAAGGGATCTTGCAGCAAAAAAAGAAAAAAAAAAGTACAAGTTAGGATTTTATGTGTTAGATGAAGCAGCAATTTCTTTCTGAATACCTGTAGCAAAGGGGTGTATTCCAAACTTAACAGTCATCATTTGTTTTGCTATATTTCATGAGTATTCTAGTTGGAAAATTCAGAGAAGTCCTGTCTTGTGTTCCAATACAAAACATGTCTATGCTACATGCTAAAACATTAATTTGGCTTGTTCCACTCATGCTTATTTAGCACCTATTCTCCGTGCAGCTGAGCTCTAAGGATACAAAGGTGAGAAAGACATAGCCCCTGCCCTCCGGGAGTTGACAGTCTACCTCCCAGGAGATGCACACCTTAACGAGTAACTTCAATAGCCCATGATCCGGCAGTAAAACTATGCAGAAAGGACAGTAAGTCAACCATAAAGGCGAAGTGAACTAGGGCACAGTCAGTCCACACTGCTATGTTTTTAAAAATATGTAAGTTTTCACTTTTGCCCCAAGATTAAACAACAGTATTTCTCCAGCCTTCATTTTGATGGGGCTAGGAGCATGTGTGTGTTGGTTGAGGGAGGAGGGAAGCCAAGGGAAATCAACATAATTGATATTTTTGCAGGGCAATTTTTCACTGATGGGACTCTCACACATATTTCAGGACATTTGGCATCCCTGGCCACCACCTAATAAATGCCAGCAGTAATTCTCCTCACCCTGCCCAGGCATTGTGACCAACAGCACATCCTCCATTGTTTCTAAGTGTCCCCCAGGGTACTATGGTTTCTGGTTAAGAAACATTTGGGCTGTTCAGCCGGCATCTATTGAACACATATTGCACGGTAAGCTCTATGCTCTGGATGCAAGGCAAAGTCCTAGGTTAGCAAATTTCTCCCACATCCTATAGGCATTAACTAGCACTGAGAGCTAATGCCTTCAGGTAAATGATGAGCGTTTATACCTTTTTGTCCACAGAGAGATAGTACACTTTTCGAGATCAAACATTTTATCATTTCATTGTGACCATCACTGTACTTGGCATATAAAACACACACACACACACACACACACACACACACACACACACAGACTCTTAATGTGAACATTAATTAATTAAAGAAGAGAGACATAATTTATTAGGTCCTTCGAAACCTAACATCTACTACATTAAACTAGGAATACTGAGTAAGAGTGAGTTGTACGGGGGGGGAAATATACATGGAGTGATTATTTCTTGGGTAGACAGGGCATGAGGTTTTAAGCTCTGGTGGATCCATACCAAGTATGAGCCATGAAGGATTTTAGACTTTGGACCATCTTTGCAGGCTCTGCCCCCAGGCTACCCAGGTGTAGCTTGGTCCAGTGTTTCAAATGAGGAAGAGGTAGGACCAAGCCTTTGTAGTCCTAGAGGTGAGCAGATCCAAATGTGCTTCTGAGAAACTACGAAGCAACTGAGATCCTTTGGCTTTCCAGGAGTAGATGTGAACTTTTAGTTTTGACTATTTGTGTCAGTCTTAGAACAGATATGGAAGGAAGGCTTCCCCAGATTCCATTTCTCATGATGTTGTTTTAAATTATAGTCAGACCCATGGAAATAAATCAACAAGTGGAGGTACCCAAATGCATGGGGCTTGTTCACAAGTTTTAGCCATCCTCCACCACATGGTCCTAATTCACTCTGGATTTGTTAATTAAATAACCTCTAGCCCTGGCTTTAGATTTTAGAGACTAATTCATGGATTCTGTCAGGGAAAGGTGGCAGATTTTGTTTCAAAACGAAGAGGAATAGACAGCTTTATCATTTTGTATTTCATCTTCCTGAGGTGAACTAGGAGCACAACTCAATAAAATTTTTGTAAATGCAATCCTAAAAAGACATTTTAAAAGGCCTGTGCATTGAACAATCTGTCTTGACAAAATCAACTTAACTCAGAGAGTCAAAGGAGATGTGGAATGGTTTAAAAAACACACTTCAGTCTTACTTCCCTAACAACAAACTAATGAAGCTAGAGGAAGAAAGAGATTTCCTTAAGAGAAAGGCTGAGCCTTGAGCCAACAGGCTGAGCAGACAGGAAGAAGAAAACATGACTCTGAAGGTCTAGATAGAGAATGGCAAAGTTTCACCCAGGTCTACTACTCTTAGGGAGGCTATTAGAAGAGGGAAGAAAGTTTTGGCAGTTATTAGACAATAATACATGGCTGGAACCCAAAGAAGTCAGACAGAGAAGGAGGGGCAAGGCAAAATCTCAAAGAACAAATAAATTGATTGCCCCCAAGGAGGAAAGAATTGGAGAAATTACTGAAAACTGGCTTCTTAAAGCTGCCGGTAGACAGTTCACTGCAAGAACAATTTGGAAACCATGCTTTCAAGATTGTACATCTATGTCAAGTGGCTACTGAAAATGATATTCATGAAACACAATCTGTCAGAGGAGTAAGAGAGTATATAGTTATTCAAATATTCATTTAATTATAATTGCATTAAGTGCTATACAGAGTAACTACTGGGTAAATAATATGTGGTAATGTGAAAAAGGAACATACAAAACTAATTACCACTTTTTCATTAAAACTTAACATGTTGTTTTAACTACAACAGGGAATAGTCTAATATTGAAAATACTTCAGTGACAAGGACTTCTAATGAATACTTGCTTATGAGCACTCAAAACTGAATTACTAGAATTATTTCATCCATAATTAAATAATTTAGCTTCCCAATTTCTTTCCAATGAGGGTTTCAAATGTTTTTAATATGTTAATCACATTTATTTTTTAAATTTTTTTTAATGTTTATTTATCTCTGAGAGACAGAGAGAGACAGAGCACAAGGAGGGAGGGGCAGAGAGAGAGGGAGACACAGAATCTGAAGAGGCTCACGGCTCTAACCTGTCAGTCCAGAGCCCAACACAGGGCTTGAACCCATGAACTATGAGATCATGACCTGAGCCAAAGTTTGACGCCCAACTGACTGAGCCACTGAATAGCCCCTATGTTAATCATATTTACAACATAAACTGTGCTGTTTAATATTTATGATCAGAGTCCAAAGTATTAAGAATTGTATAACATTTCCTAAAATTATAAGAGGCTGATGATTAAAAGAAGACTTTTCAGACTATAAGCCTCATCAGCCCATCCGTCATTTTTTTTTAATTTTTTTTAAAATGTTTTTATTCATTTTTGAGACAGAGAGAGACAGGGCATGAGCATGGGAAGGGCAGAGAGAGAGGGGGACACAGAATCTGAAGCAGGGTCCAGCTCTGAGCTATCAGCACAGAGCCCGATGCAGGGCTCAAACTCACCAACCACGAGATCATGACCTGAGCTGAAGTCAGATGCTTAACCGACTGAGCCACCCAGGTATCCCCCCATCCATCATATTTTTAAATACCGTTTTAATGTCTTTACAGTTAGTATTCCCAAGGAATAGACCATTTTAAAAATCAGTTTAGGGGCACCTGGATGGCTTAGTCGGTTAAGCGTCTGACTTCAGCTCAGGTCATGATCTCACGTTCCGTGAGTTCAAGCCCCGTGTCGGGCTCTATGTTGACAGCTCAGAGCCTGGAGCCTGTTCAGATTCTGTGTCTCCCTCTTTCTCTCTCCTGCCCCGCTCATGCTCTGTCTCTCTCTTCTCAAAAATAAATAAACGTTAAAAATTTTTTTAAATAAATAAATAAATAGGGGCGCCTGGGTGGCACAGTCGGTTAAGCGTCCGACTTCAGCCAGGTCACGATCTCGCAGTCCATGAGTTCGAGCCCCGCGTCAGGCTCTGGGCTGATGGCTCAGAGCCTGGAGCCTGTTTCTGATTCTGTGTCTCCCTCTCTCTCTGCCCCTCCCCCGCTCACACTCTGTCTCTCTGTCTCTCAAAAATAAATAAACATTAAAAAAAATTTTTTTAAATAAATAAATAAATAAATAAAAATCAGTTTATGATTATACCAAAAATAAATAAATAAAATACCTAGGAATAAATTTAGCCAAGTAAGTAAAAGACGTATATTCTGAAAACAGTAACACATTGATGAAATAAATTAAAGATGACACAAACAAATGTAAAGATATACCATTGTCATGGATTGGAAGAATTAGTATTGCTAACATGTCCATACTACCCAAAGCAATTTACAGATTCAGTGCAATCCCTATCAAAAAACCAAGTGCATTTTCACAGAGCTAAAATAATCCTAAAATTTGTAGGGGACCACAAAAGACCTGGAATAGCCACAGCAATCTTGAGAAAGAAGAACAAGGCTGGAGGTATCCCAATCCCAGATTTCAAGATATACTACAAACCTATAGTAATCAAAACAGTATTGTTCTGGCACAAAGACAGACACATAGATCAATTGAACAAATTGGAGAGCCCAGAAATAAGCCCACATTGATATCGTCAATTAATCTATGGCAAAACAGGCAAGAATATACATTAAGAAAAAGTCTTCTCAATAAATGGTGTTGGGAAAATCAGATAGCTACATGCAAAAGAATGAAAACCACATTCTTAAACCACCTTCTTATACCATACACAGAAGTGAACTAAAAATGAATGAAAGACCTAAATGTGACACCTTAAGCCATAAAACTCCTAAAAGAAAACATAGGCAATAATCTCTTTGACATCAGCTTTAACAACATTTTTAAAAATATGTCTCAGGGGCGCCTGGGTGGCGCAGTCGGTTAAGCGTCCGACTTCAGCCAGGTCACGATCTCGCGGTCCGTGAGTTCGAGCCCCGCGTCAGGCTCTGGGCTGATGGCTCAGAGCCTGGAGCCTGTTTCCGATTCTGTGTCTCCCTCTCTCTCTGCCCCTCCCCCGTTCATGCTCTGTCTCTCTCTGTCCCAAAAATAAAAATAAAAACGTTGAAAAAAAAATTAAAAAAAAAAATATGTCTCAAAAGCAAAAGCAAAATTAAACTGTTGGGACTACACCAAAATAAAAATGTTTTGCACAGCAAAGGAAACTATCAACAAACCAAAGAGGCAGCCTACAGAAGAGAGAAGATATTTGCAAATGATATATCCAATAAGGGACTAATATCCAAAATATATAAAGAAGTTATACAACTGAATGCCAACCCCACCCCCGCAATAATCCAATTAAAGCATGGGCAGAGGACCCGAATACACATTTTTCCAAAGAAGACATACAGATATCCAACAGGCACATGAAAAGATGATTGACATCACTAATCATTAGGGAAATGCAAATCAAAACTGCAATAAGATATCATCTTATACCTGTGAGAATGGCTAGTATAAAATGACAAGAAATAACAAGTGTTGGTGAGGATGTGGAGAAAAAGGAATCTTTGTGCACTCTTGGTGGGAATATAAATTCATGCAACCCCAGTAGAAAGCAGTATGGAAAAATTAAAAATAGAAATACCATATTATCCAGTAATTCCACTTTGGGGCAATTTCCTAAAGAAAATGAAAACACTAATCTGAAAAGAAAAATGAACCTCTATGTTTATTGCAGCATTATTTATAATAGCCAAAATATGGAAGCAACTCAAGTGTCTGTCAATAGATGAGTGGATAAAAAAGATGTGGTGCATATGTACAGTGGAAAACTCAGCCATAAAAAAGAATAAAGATCTTGCTATTTGTGACAACATGGATGGATCTAGAGGCTATTATGCTAAGTGAAATAAGTCAGACAGAGAAGACCGATGCCATATGATTTCACTTATATGTGGAATCTAAAAAACAAAACAAATGAACAAATGGACTTAAATACAGAGGACAAACTGGTGGTTACCAGAAGGGAGGTGGATGGGGGTGGATGGGCAAATAGGTGAAAGGGAAATTTTTAAAAATGATAATATAGTATTTTGCAAAGAATAACATCTGTTAACTCTCCTGAGGTGTTTTTTTTTTTTTTTTGCCAGTGCCAAAGTTTTCTACACCTTGAGACAAAACCAAATGTATAAATGATAAGTGTTTTAAAATGCATAGTATGTATCTACTGGATGTATCTAATTTGCTTATGAGAAGGCAAACTCCTCAATCCAAATTAAGAGACTAAACTAATATGAAAAAGATATCTTTCAATGTTTAATAATTGCATAAACTTGGTGCATTGACTCTTATCTTCTACAAAAAAAACTAAAAATATGATTGTGAACTAAGTGATTATAAATAATCCTGTTTACATATGAAGAAGTTAGAAGAAATTCTCCTTTTGGAAATATAAGATTAAATTGCGTATTAACAGTATACTTTTTGTTTACTGCTTTCCAAAAAAAATAAATAAATAGGTTGCCATGATTATAAATAAACTTAGTGTAGAGACAAACATAAAAAGTTTTAAATTCTCTTAAAATTATCAAATGAAACTCATTTACCTTTTTCTCCTTTTTTAAAAATTCAAAACAACCACCTATTTATAGAAAAGGTAGAAGTACAAAACAACGATTTTTCTGAACCATTTCATAGGTTGCTAACCAGATGCCCTATCACTGTGGAACACGTTAGTGGGTATTTCTTACAAACAAGGACATTCTCCTACATAACCACAGTACAACCATCAAAACTAGAACATTGCTACCATCTAGTTCTCAGAATTTGCTCGTTTTGCCAATAGCCTCAATAATACCCCTTACACCCAAAAAGTCTAATTTAGAATCAGATATTACACTTAGCTTTTGTTTTGTTTTGTTTTTGAGAGAGAACAATCAGGAGAGGGACAAACAGAGAGAAAATCTGACTGACTGAACCACCCAGGTGCCCCAGTTTTTTCATGTTTCTTTGGTCTCCTTCAGTCTTCCTTTGACTTCCATGACTTTGACGCTTTGGGGAATTACAGACCAGTTATTCTATGGGATGTTTAGCTGTGGTTTAGGATTAAATTTAGATATCTGTAGCAGAAATATCACAAGTGGGGTGCCTGGGTGGCTCAGTCGGTTAAGCATCAGACTCTTGATTTCCGCTCAGGTCAAGATCTCACAGTTTGCAGGATGGAGCCTGCGTCAGGCTCTGTGCTGACAGCATGGAGCCTGCTTGGGATTCTCTCTCTCCCTCTCGCTCTGCTCCTCTCCTGCTCCCTCCCTCTCTTTCTCTCTCTCTCAAAATAAATAAAAATAAACTTAAAAAAAAAGAAATATCACAAAAGTGATACTATATTCTTCTCATGGGAATCCCATCAATGTATTTCTCTACTGGTACAATTACATCAATCACATGGTGTGTGCCATGCCTCCCTGCTAGAATATTACCCCCCTCCTCCCCATCTCATTTGTGTAATCAAGAAGCATTTTGTGGTGAGGTATTGAAATTATGAAACTATCTCATCCCTTCAAATTTTCAGTTTATTCTTTTATTGACATGTGCATGAACTCTTGGTTTCCTATTTTATTGAATGGTTTAGAATCTGTTACCACCATTATTTATTTCATGCTAAATTGCCCCCCATTTGGTCAGTGGGAGCCACGTCAGTCTGCTTTCAGTGTCCTTTTAACATGCACCCATCATTCTTTGAGCCCTTCCTTGCTTTCTGGAACAAGATGTTTTAGCCTCTTTTCTTGCTGCACCCTTGGAATCAATCATTTCTCCAAGAACCTTGGTTCCTTTTGGTAACAAATGGTATTTTAAACCTAGCTCTGGCTGTCCCTTGGAACTCACAGGGTGTGCTCATCACTCTTAGGTTGTTGCTGTGCCCAGTCTCTTTCAGCAGACAGAGCTAGAGGGGAAAATGTATTTATACGGCATGTGCACTCGTGTATCCACATATCCACACACATTACTTCTATATTTATCTAATTTTATATGTTGAAACATACATTTACACAAGTATCTCCAATTCCAATCCCATATCACAGGGTTCTAGATTTAGCTTTCTGCCTCTCTCTGTCTTTAACTCCTTTTTCCAATAGCAAGAATGTGTCTTATTCTTAATATGTGTAATTATTTGATCAGTCCTGCAGTCTACAAGGAGTGTCCCGGCCCCATGTCGTATGGATGCCATGCTCACATTGTCCAAGCTCTGATGCCCTGCCTCGGCTGCCCCACGCTTGGACCTTCATCCCACTCGAGCTCTGACCCTCAACCCACGCCAACCCCACACAGGCCCTCCTTTCCCCTACACCCCACAGGGCACCCCTCCACAGCCAGGTCTTGGGCACTGCACTGCCCCTCCTGGGACCAGAGAGCTTGCTTTTCTCTACCCATAAAACAGATTCAGGACTTGATCACTAAGGGGCAAGAAAAGGGAGATCCAAACAAAGGTCTGAAATCTACAGGGGGCAATCAGGTTCTTCCTCTGTTCACTGGCTTCTCACTGAAACATACACAAAAGAGGAATAAAAGGACAAGATCTAGATCCTCCAACCTTCTCCCCTACCTGTCAGTCAGGAGGTCGTGAGTGTATGCATTGTGTGTGTCCCGTTTTATGCTCCAGCAGCCAGACCACCACTGAAGCTCTGTGTTCACTGCTTCCTACCCGACCTGACCAATTTCCCAGCCACAGGGCAGAACATCCAACACTCCATAAAGGAGGGAAAGGCCAAATTGGATAATTTATTACATTTTTCCTTTGTCTTTGAGAAATGTGAGTGGAGAAACAACAAACTTTTTAAAAAGAAAAGCCTGCTTTTAAAAATTAAAAAAGCAATAAACAATTTAAAGAAATTTTGTTTTAATTACAAATTTGTTCTAATAAAAATTATAGTAGCTATCCCATGAGTTTTGCTTACTTCCATTAGGGGGAATAAATAATTTTTCTGGAACGAAGATATTTTTTCACCTGTTGGGAAAACTCTCTTCAAGGAAGAAAGGGAGAGAGTTGCCTGCTTTTAGGAGTTTCTGACACAAAATGATTGGAGAATATTATTAGTTAGGAATATTTATCCCTTATCTAGGGAGAATTTTTGTTTCTCTTACTGACATTGAGCTGATAGAGGTAAAGTCAAAACAATCTAGATGAAAGGGTCAGTGCGATCAGGAGGGAGCCGAGCAGGCAAGCTGAGGTGGTCACAGGATGATGCAGTCTGCTGACCTTGACACATAAATCAGCTCTCACAGGTCCTTCCAAGGGTCCACTTGACTTTCTCACCAAGGACACCTTCGGAAAGGCTCACCTCTATTTTAATTTCAGAGTGGGAAGCTCACCTTTATTCTTTTTTTTTTTTTTTAATGTTTATTTTGAGAGAGACAAAGTGTCAGCGGGGGGAGGGGCAGAGAGAGAGGGAGACACAGAATTTGAAGCAGGCTCCAGGCTCTGAGCTGTCAGCACAGAGCCTGATGTGGGGCTCAAACTCATGAACCGTGAGATCATGACTTGAGTGGAAGGCGGCGCTTAACCAACTGAGCCACCCAGGTGCCCCTCAGCTTTATTCTTATGCAGAAGAAGGCAGCATAAAAATCACCACAAGCCAGGTTGAGGACCATAGTTACCAAGTCTAGAATTTACATTACACACACACACACACACACACACACACACACACACACACACACATACACATCAGAAGAGAGGGAGCTAGTCTCTAAAATTTGCCCTAACTCTTCTACACAATGACACTGGGCTTCAGTCATTCTTGGCTTAATTCTTCTACCTGCCCCCTTGCCCGGAACTCGTCACCTGGAGGGAGCTGGGTGAGAGCTTTGTGGGGCCTCCCCAGGGCTATTTTTAACCTCGTATTTTCTGCTTATAGCCTTTCCACTGGGGCAGCCCCAGGGCTGGGCGATTCACTCCAGCTGGGAAATCTGAGAAGTTAGCTCAGGCCTGTGTGGCAAAGGAGGTATTTTTGGCTGAGACTTGGGGATGTCAGGATTGTCATCTACTTTTTACCTCAGGGAGGGAGACACAAAAGAGCCACGCAAGAGGAGGGATTCCGACTCTGAGGTTCCTTAGCAACAGCCGCCATGGAGCTTATTGTTGGAAGAAGATTCCGTGTCTACTCTGGTGGGGGTTGGGCAGGCCGGCCTGGGGCCTTCCCAGCAAGAGTGCTGCACCCTCCCCACGGAAGCCAGGCCTGGGACGTCCTCCTGCAGGCAGAGTATTCCCAGGGGCTCTCCCAGAGCCCATCTACTCACCTCTGCAGCCCACCTGCGTATCTGCATCACCTGGAACTTGTTGACAATGCAAATCCCGGGGCCCCACCCCAGATCTACTACATTGGAAATTGTGGCAGTGGGACCCAGCGACCCAGGTTATATCAGGCCTTCTAGGTGATTCCCATGCTGTTGAGAAGCAGTGGTCCAATCACATTCATTAACATTCAGAGATAAAAGGTCATAAGAGTAAACCTTTAGGGGCGCCTGGGTGCTCAGTCGGTTAAGTGCCACCTTCCACTCAGGTCATGATCTCGCGGTCCGTGAGTTCGAGGCCCGCATCAGGCTCTGTGCTGACAGCTCGGAGCCTGGAGCCTGTTTTAGATTCTGTGTCTCCCTCTCTCTGACCCTCCCCCATTCATGCTCTGTCTCTCTCTGTCTCAAAAATAAATAAACGTTAAAAAAATAAAAATAAAAAAAGAGTAAACCTTTACCCATACCAAATCCACATGGCAGTACATTTTTGCAAACTAAGAGACATTAATTCTTTGTACATTTTTAGATGTAGGAAAACATTGAGCGAATGGTAGAGAGAGCTAGTAACTTTTTTTGAACACCCTTTTTCCTCCTGTGTACTGTATACCCTAATGTGAAAAACCTCTCTCCGCTGTTCATTCTCAAGGACAATGACAAGACATCAACTGAGTTTTGCCATCAAGGGCTGCAACCGAGTCAGAGTCAGAAACAGACCCCACTGCTCGGGGAGAATGGCCATGACGCATGCCAACCCTAAGAATGAATGACTGTGCATAGGTACCCTAGACTGGGCCGCGATGAAGCCAATAATTCTAATTGTGTAAGGTGATGTAGCCGTTCTCAAAGTGGTCTTAGAAATGATGTTACTGTTAGGCTACTAGTAAGGAATTCGTTTCCTATGGCTGCTGTAACAAACTACCACAGTGGCTTACAACAACACAGACTTATTTCCCTATAAATCTGGAGGTCGGAAGTCTGCAATCAGTTTCACTGGGCCAAAGTTAAGGTGTTATCAGAGCCACTTCCTATGGAAGGCTCTCGGGGGAGAATCTGTTTCCTTGCCTTTTTCAGCTTTTAGTGGCTCCCTGTCTGTAGGGCATGGCTGGTAGGCCTTCCTGCATCTTTAAAGCACCTCTCTCCAATCTCCACATCCACCATCTCATTGCTTCCTCTTCTGATGGACCCTCCTGTCCAAGAACTTGTTGATTACAGCAGGTCCTCCCAGATAATCCAGGATAATCTCCCCATCTCAGAATCTTAACGAATCACATCTGCAAAGTCCCTGGTGCCATATAAGGTGATATTCACAGATCCCAGGGATTAAGACGTGGATGGGGGGGGGGGGCACTATTCAACCTATCATACTCCATATGGTTCTATACTATCCAAACACTAGCCCCTAGCCACATGTGGTTATTGAGCATTTGAAATGTGACCCATCTGAATTGGGATGTGCTGTAAGAGTATTGAAATTTGAAGCCTTGTTATAAACAAAAAGTAATATAGGGGCGCCTGGTTGGCTCAGTCAGTTGAGCATCTGACTCTCGGTGTGGGCTCAGGTCATGATCCCAGAGGTGTGGGATCAAGCCTGGCATCAGGTGCTGCACAGAACTTGGAGCATGCTTAAGATTCTCTCTCTCTCTCTCTCTCTCTCTCTCTCTCTCTCTCTCTCTCTCCCTGCCCCACTCAAAAAAAAAAAAAGGAATAGATTTCATTAATAATTTTTATATTGATTCCATGTTAAAATTATAAAATTCCAGATACAGTGAGTTAAATAAAATACATTATTAAAATTAATCTGTTTCTTTTTGCTTTTTCAAATGTAGCTACTAGACGGTTTTAAATTACACATGTGGCCTACATTGTATTTCTAAGGGACAGTGCTGCTATAGACCGCAAAGGAAGCAAGGTAGTGGTAAATTGCAATTGCTTTATTTTTGTCATACTCATACTTAGAAGGGAGCCCAGATGTAGAGAGCAACATTTCTTCTTTCAACCTTTTCTAGGAAGAGCAACTGAACACAGAATTGAGATTTCAAATCAAGACGGATATCATCTAGGGACATGCACAACAGTAACTAAAAAACAGTAACTGAAAAAAATATATATATCTATATATTTAGGTATGTGTAGAGACATATATATCTCTAGCAACTTGTGTTCTTACAAAGCACCTCCACAAAGCATTATTTCACTGAATCCTCCATCATAATCCTGTGAGAGGGACCTTGTTCCCATTTTTCAGAGAAAGAAACTGAGCCTAAGGAAAACGTACTTGCTGGAGGCACAACCAGCTCCTAAGTGACGAGCAAGAGTCTGACCCAGGTCTGCAAGCATGAGCACCCAGGGCTGCCTTGAGCCTATTTCCAGGCTTGGGTTGAACAGTTTAATCAGGTTCACTCTACTTCCTGAGTTATTTTACAACCAAGCTTCCTAACTTTCAGAGATCCAACAATTCTTCCTTTTTTCCAAAAAAAAAAAAAAAAATTATTCCTTTTTGCTACTCTGAACACTTTTTTATTATTATTATTATTATTATTATTATTATTTCTTAACTGAATACAGAGGGGTGCATGTCCTACCTAGCCATTTAAGGAAGATGATTTTTCTCCTGTGTCAAACTGCTCCTCAGCTACACCCAGAGGCACACCTGGCTCCCAACTTGGTCCCGGGTTGTCTGTTGGAAGACCCCAACACCCAAGACTGTCTTGCCCCACTTTCCACCACCCGCAAGCCACATGCATTGGTGAAATGCTCAGCTCTGACTTCTGGCCAGAAAAGATATCCCAGACCGGTTGGAACTCTGGTGATCGGATTTCCCTGATCAGTCTTCCTTGGGGTTGAACAGGCAATTCTGCACTTTGGCAGATGGTCACCATAAGAAGAATCAGCAAAAAGAGCCACAAACAGGGAAGCAGATGTTAAGATCTGCCAGGATGCTTCTTCCCCAGACAGCACTTCTCAAAGGTTGGAAAGAGAGGAAGGAAAGAAAAAAAAAAAAAAATGGTACAATGCGCTGCTCATTTTCTCTGCCACATTAACACTTCAGCTTTTAGACCGAGAAAGCGTGGAGAGCATCTAGTCCAACTACCTCATTTTACACGTGAGGACACCAGGATCAGATTAAGTGACTTCTGTAAAGTCTCAGAGCAACTTAGTATCAGATGAAGACTAGAATGCCCATTTGCGATTTCCTGTTTTTGTTCAACTTGGACCAAAATTGTTCTGAATGATCACAGAGAAATACATGAAGTAAACTCAGGGAGCATCTTGCTTTCAGGATGAGGCTCTGAAATGGGCACACAAAGGTGAAAATCGTGGGCAGTCAAAATAATCCTTGAAAGTCCTTAGGAGAAGTGCCACACTGGAGACCAATATAACTTCTGTAAACAAATTCCACGTGCTCAGTTTTTCCAGAGATGGAGCAAGCTCGTCAGTTTAGCACCAGATTAATGAACTGGCTTGAGGTCAGAGGACAAGAAGGCACAGAATCACATGTAGACCTGCAACACGAACACATAGAAAGGCACCAGTGTTCCGACACTAACAGTAGACCCCCTTCTCGTATCTCGGGTTCTCATTCCAGGGCACTAGGTAGAATGACCAGCAATGTGATTCATACTACTTAAACAGCTAGCTCTCTTCCTTGCACTCTTGATAAAGTGCCATTGCTTGGTTGAAAACTAAAGCTCCCGAGGCGCATGAATCTTTGTGTTCTGTTCACTGGTGTATCCCAATGCCTAGTACTGTGCCTGGCATACAAGTGTTTGTTGAGCAAATGGATGGATCTACTCCTCCTTCTGTCCACGCTGTGTGGCTGGATTCTCATAAGCTGAAGCAATTTGGGTCTAGCACAAGACTCTTAACCTCTCAGGGTATTATAGCCAGAAAAATTCACATGGAACTGTTCATAGAGATTTTTCACCACCCGTGGGGTTCAGGGACCTCCCAATCAAGATTTCCTGGTGCTACTGTGACACTTGAGCAGAATGACCTTCGTGGCTTTGGAGGTGCACTTTCATAGCTGCACAAAGACCTTTCTTTAAAAGTCTCCCAACTGCTGGAAATAAAAGGTGCCCTTCAGCCAAAAGGCTCCCAGCGGTGCCAGGCTAAGCACAGCTAGTGGCACCAAAACGTTCTTCACCACCCACCCCAATATTTTCTGCCCACTCCTAAGCCAGACCTTTGGCTGCCTGGCCTTTCTCCACAGATGTCCTCCTGAGCTGCTGACAGAGTTTCAACACCGATATTGAATGGCAAGATGGATCACCTACAGGACCACCCTGGATCCCCATTGAGCACTGAAACGTCTCTTGTCACCACCAGCTCTGATGGCTTGGATGTGTAGAAACGTACTGTAGGAGAATATTCAAACAGCTGCTGTAAGGTGAGCTAATGGAGGCAACTGCCAGCAGGCTGAGAGGAAAACATAATTTATGGGCACCCTTCAGCAGAGCTCAGAGCTGAGCAAACACCCCTGCAGAAAGGCTCACGGATGAGGCGGGCAGACAAGCTAGTGCTCTTGGACCACAGTGGCTCCACCTGAGCCAAGAGATATTAGAGGCCAGGGACAGGGCTGGGAACAGTGACAGGCTCAGGAAGGGACTATGGACAGCACACATAACCTCCTAACCCGTGTGGTGATTCTTTGTAAGAATAACAAACGCTGTGGACTGTATTTGGAACAAGGCAGATCCAGCAAAGTCCAGAAACAAAATCAACCTCTAAGGAGTTGGGAATCCAGGCAGGGAAAAGATTGTCTATCTATGCTTCTGTGCCGGCTAGAATAGTGTCCCCCAAAACTCACGTCCACTGGAAACTCAGAATGTGAGCTTACTTAGAAATAGGGTCTTTACACCATAGGTTAGCTAACTTGGATTTAAATAATTAAAAAGAATATGAGAAAAGAAAGAAAGAAAGAAAGAAAGAAAGAAAGAAAGAAAGAAAGAAA
>NW_024412376.1:128187462-128190465 GCF_014898765.1 Herpailurus yagouaroundi | reverse complement strand
AAGAAAGAAAGAAAGAAAGAAAGAAAGAAAGAAAGAAAGAAAGAAAGTCGGTCCATCTTTGTAATTAGTTAGGTTGAGGTCATACTGGATTAGGGTTAGCCCTTAATCAAATATAACCAGTGTTTTTATAATAAGAGAAAAGATGGCACAAGAACAGACTCTCAGATCAATGGAACAGAATAGAGAACCCAGAAATGGACCCACAAACATATGGCCAACTAATTTTTGACAAAGCAGGAAAGAACATCCAATGGAATAAAGACAGTCTCTTCAGCAAGTGGTGCTGGGAAAACTGGACAGCGACATGCAGAAGAATGAACCTGAACCACTTTCTTACACCATACACAATAACAAACTCAAAATGGATGAAAGACCTCAATGTAAGACAGGAAGCCATCAAAATCCTCGAGGATACAGCAGGCACAAACCTCTTTGATCTTGGCCACAGCAACTTCTTACTCAACATGTCTCCGGAGGCAAGGAAAACAAAAGCAAAAATGAACTATTAGGACTTCATCATAATAAAAAGCTTCTGCACAGCAAAGGAAACAATCAGCAAAACTAAAAGGCAACTGAAAGAATTGGAGAAGATATTTGCAAATGACATATGAGATGAAGGGTTAGTATCCAAAACCTATAAAGAACTTATCAAACTCAACACCCAAAAAACAAATAATCCAGTGAAGAAATGGACAAAAGACATAAATAGACACTTCTCCAGAGAAGACATCCAGGTGGCCAACCGACGCATGAAAAAGTGCTCAACATCACTCATCATCAGGGAAATACAAATCAAAACCACAATGAGATACCACCTTACACCTGTCAGGATGGCTCATTAACAACTCAGGCAACAACAGATGTTGGCGAGGATGTGGAGAAAGAGGATCTCTTTTGCATTATTGGTGGGAATGCAAGCTGGTGCAGCCACTCTGGAAAATCATATGGAGGTTCCTCAAAAAACTAAAAATAGAACTACCCTATGGCCCAGCAATTGCACTAGTAGGCATTTATCCAAGGGATACAGGTGTGCTGTTTCAAAGGGACACATGCACCCCCATGTTTATAGCAGCACTATCAACAATAGCCAAAGTATGGAAAGAGCCCAAATGTCCACTGATGGATGAATGGATAAAGAAGATGTGGTATATATATATACACACACACACACACACACACACACACACACACACACACACAATGGAGTATTACTCGGCAATCAAAAAGAATGAAAGCTTGCCATTTGCAACTACGTGGATGGAACTGGAGGGTATTATGCTAAGCAAAATTAGTCAGTCACAGAAAGACAAAAAGCATATGACTTCTCTCATATGAGGACTTTAAGAGACAAAACAGATGAACATAAGGGAAGGGAAACAAAAATAATATAAAAACAGGGAGGGGGCCAAAACATAAGAGACTCTTAAATATGGAGAACAAACAGAGGGTTACTAGAGGGGTTGTGGGAGGGGGGATGGGCTAAATGGGTAAGGGGCATTAAGGAATCTACTCCTGAAATCACTGTTGCACTATATGCTAACTAACTTGTATGTAAATTAAAAAAAAAAAAAAAAAAGAGGAAAGAACATGGAGACACAGGGAAGGAGGACTATGGAGGTGGAGCCTGGGGTGATACAGCTATGAGCCAAGGATTGTCAACAGCCACCAGAAGCTAGGATGAGGGGAGGAAGGATTCTTCCCTAGAACTTTCAAGGGACATGGCCCTGCTGACATCTTGATTTTGGAACAGTGAGCGAATACATTTCTATTGTGTTAAGCCACCCAGTTTGTGGTTATTTGTTACAGAGCCCTTGGAAACCAACTCAGCATCTATCTGTCCTGGCTAGTTCCAAATACACCTCTGTACAGTCGTTCATTCACAAATAATTAATAAGTACCCACTATGTACCAGGCGCTCTTCTAGCAATGAATGCAAACACAGAAAAATCTCTGCCTTCTCAGCGTAGGAGCTTCTCAGTGTAGGAGGACACAGAAAATAATCAGAATAAAGAAGTAAAATATGGTCTGTCAAAGGGTAGTGAGTTCAGGAAGGGGTCCTACAGAATAAGGCAGAGGTATTAGTTTCAAATCTAAATAAATCGAACACTCCCAGTAAATTTCGATGCAAACATTGAACCTAGTATTCTAGAACTGTCATTCGTGTAAAAAAATGGTACAACATGGGAGGGCATAAGGGAGAGAGAAGAGCGTTCCTCTATTATGTCAGAGTTTCTGCTCTAAAACTAGGAAAACCATCAGCCATAAGGCTCATTGTGAAGGGAAAAGAATACATTAGCAAAACCATCAAGGCTGAGAGGGGATGCCCAAGGACTTTGTGGCTAATTCACACTTGTTGGTTGATTTATAAAGGAGTCTAGCCATTTACCATTCAACAAGTGCCCCGTGTCAAAGACCTCAACAAAACAGAAGTGATTTAGCTATACAAAACCACTCTTTGGGAAGAAAAGAAGCAAAAGGAGGCAACTGAACAGAAAAACTGTATCATCCAAGAGCCTCATTAAATTATCACTCAAGTAAAAGAAAGCTCAAGAGAACATTCCACATTGAAGATGTTCTATCAACATAATACGGTAGCCACTAGTCACGTGGGATTAGTGAACACTTGAAAAATGTCTGGTGAGACTGAAGAATGGAATTTTTCATTTGATTTAATTTTGATGAATTTAAATAATGAGACTAATTAAATAACAATGTGTGACCAGCAGCTACTCTATTGGAGAGCATGGCTTTAGAATCACAGAAGCCTGGCTGTGCAGAAAAGCCTGGCAGACTCATTGGATCTGAGATGGGACCAGCTCTGTAAGTAAAAACAGGTTAGGGAGACTTCATAGAATGTACAACTATCATGGATAGTCTTTCCGGGACATATTTATGAAAGGGCGGGCCTACGCCAGCCGACTCCATCTTGTTCTGTGTCCTTCACCTTGACCACACCTCCTCCCCTTGAGTAACCCCCCCTCACCTGCCTAACAGGACTCGGAC
>NW_024412376.1:128102670-128187452 GCF_014898765.1 Herpailurus yagouaroundi | reverse complement strand
CTCGGCTCCCTAGTGGTCTTTGGGGATCACGAATTCTGGGCATAACAATTTATTTCCTTAATCCTCACAGCGTTCTTATAAATGGCCAACAGTATCATCTCCATTTGCTGGATCCAGGTTGAACATCAAGGTTCAACAGGAGTATCTGACTTGCCCAGGGCTTTGTAACTTTCAAGGGGTAAAGCCAGAGATTTGAACTTAGACACCAAAACCCATACTCTACTCTCCAAGGCACCCCAGCTAACAGCACCTTTCACCCTTGTGATTTTTTTTCCATCCCTACCCTCAATAAACAGTCTCAAACACAAAAGCATGTATGTGTGTGCACTTTGCATGTCCGGGTAGATTTTGTGGAACAGGTTAAGTCTGGAGGTTGCTTGAGCGCTTCCTGCGGATCGAGTGTTCTGTACTGGTCAGTATTCCTTTAGCCAAGCAGCCCCATTTTCCACTTGGCCAGGCAAAGTGGAATGCCTAAGACAGTGATGGGGCAAACGGGATGCATGGGTGCAATTCTCCTCATGCTCTCCAGGTCATGCCAAAAAATTAACGTTTTGCAGCATCTTTAATTTCAATACCGCCAGCTAAAGTGTGTGTTTTTGGATAATGATCCCGCCTTCGTCAGTACATCCTGAACTTGGCTCCCTTTCTGGTAGCAGTCGGGCATTCCTTCGCAGAGTTGTTTCCACCAGCAAACCACTCTACAAAGACAAAAACCTAAAAACTACAAATGTGTACCCAGAAGCCGTCGGAGGCTTAGCCAAGAACTGGTCTTTGTCGCGCATTGTTCTCAGAGGTTCCCCGCGGGAGGAAAGCTCCACTTTCTGAACTGCGAGGACAGCTTCCCTGGGAATGCCCAGCCCGGCCGCTTTCCTGTCGGGCTCGCGGCTCCGAGCGCCAGGGGCTCGGTCTGGGATTGACCGGCAGTGCTAAAAGCGCCTACACTGCCATCCACCGGCCCCAAGCTGGTGGCACCGGGGGTGGGGCGCCCGCCACGGGAGCTGGGGCAGAGTCCCCACAGGATCCGACACGACACCACCCTCCTCCCGCCCGCCTAGCCCTCGGTCCCCGCTCGCACAGAGCGGTCACTGGTCCCCGACTCCGTGCAGCCGGCACCGCCCGGCAGTGAGCGGATTCTGCGACCCTCCTGACCCCGAAAAAGAAGGGCGGTGGCAAATCAGACCCTGTTCCTGGGGGCTCAGGCCAGTGCGAGCCGTCTGTGACGCCCTTCCCTCCCTTCCGTCTCCCGAAGTAGGGGCGGCGCGGTCCCTTCCCAAGACAGGATCGGAGCCCGCCAAACCCAGAGCAGCTCCGAGCCTGCGCCCCCCCGGAGGCCGGCGCCCGTTGTGTCCAGGCGGACTTGCGCCAGCGACAGTCGGCGCGCAGGGGACGCGGGAGTTCGCGGCACGCTGCAAGCGGGGCCGGTTCTGGGATAAGCCAACGCTCAGAATGGGCCGGCTGTCCGCGGGGGGAGCGAGCGCAAGCCCCGGCTCGGCGAGGGACGGAGACCGAGGGGCGCGCAGTCGGAAAGCAGGCTTACGTCTGGGGCCGCCCGGGCTGCTGCTGCGCAGTGCTTCCGGGGCCGGGGCGTCCCGGGCGTCCGCGGCGCTGGCGCAGAGGGGAAGCCGGGGATCCCCGAGGGGCTCGTGCCGACGGCTCCTGCTGCCGCCTCCCCCGGCGGCCGCGCGCCGCCCAGTCCACTTGCCGCGTGCAGGGCGCCCGCCGAGGAGGGACTCTGCGGGAGACGTGCCGACGCCCCTGCCGAGGAGAGCGGGGTCTCCGGACCGACCCGACTCGGACGTTGAAGGAAAGTCTGCTCATGACCTTGCGAGGGTCGCGGACGCTGGGCGACCCGTGGAGGATCGTGCGCCCCGAGGACTGGTTGCTGGGAGCTCAACGCCGCCGGGCAAGCCGGAGCTCACCGACGGCGGGGGAGGAAGGTGGCACCGAGGGGAGGAGGACGCAGGGGAAGGAGGGGTCGACCCCGAATTCATCTGCACTGAGAGGTCATCCGACCTGTTTGCGGGCAAGCGCAGTTCGTGGATCTTACCTGCTCCGGGGCTCCGGCTGGGCGGTAGCGCTCTTCCCGAGCCAGGGCTGGGGACTGTTTCCTGGAGCACATGACTCGCTTTTTCCTGTGCCCACTCTTAACCTGGTCGCTTTTCTTTCCCCGTTGTGCCCTTTGGGGGTGGGGGGGGAGCGTACTACGGACGACTTGCTCCTCACTCAGGAAGAGACAAGTTGAACTTCAAGGGACAGGGGCCCCACATTTTGTCTGCTCCACAGATCCCACCCGCGGACCACTCCCTCCCTTCACTGCCGTCTCTGGGTCCCACCCATACGAGCCCTTAAGGACAGATCCTCCGCAACCCCACCTCTTTTGCATTCAAAGAAGTTACTCTTCAGGGGCAGAGGGGGAGGCCAAGCAGACTGCTGGCTCCCCACCCCCCAGACTTACACCCCGCGAGGACGGCAAGAAAAGAAGACCTGAAATTTTGGGCCCTGGGAGAGAGAACAGTTGGGAGCAAGAGTTACTTCTCGGCGCCCCAAAATCTCCTTATCACATCCTACACCATTTTCTTTTAGCCAGAGCTTAGGCAAGTAAAAATCGAAATAACTGCGGGCACTGGCAATAAAAGGCCAACTTTGTTTTCTCAAAAAAAGATGTAACGTTTTGAAGGCGAGCATTATTTGCATTAGACAAATAGAAACTTGCCTCCTGTTACATATTTGGTGAAGAAACTGCTTTTGCAAAACTGCCTGAGACTTTGCTGAGCTTTGCAGGCATGTGGGGGAACCTCAGGCTGCTTCCCTAATAAGCCCAGGTGGCAATTTCTTAGGGAGGGATCCACAGGCTGCCCCCGAGGGGTCCGGCAACCCTGCTTTTCTGTCATTCGCTATCATCCGCTCTTCTGCAGACAGCAAGGGGGCACTGCCGGTATTTACAAGGGTAAAGATTCCTTTCTCATGTGAAGGCCAAGACAGTTGTCATCTGTCCAGGGGTGTGGGGGGCAGGGAGACTACATTGCATTTTTTTCTGAAAAATGAGTTTTTATCCCACTTCGGTCAAGATCTTAATGGAAATTTCAAAAATGATTCATGAGGTCATGGAATACACCCATCTCCATTTTTCTGGTGGAGGTCATGCATAGTCAACAAAGTATGCACCAGGCACCTGTTCCTTGAATAATATTGCTGAGGGAAACTGTCTACCTTTGTACAACTGGGGGGAAATCTGTATTTTGTTTCTGAAATGAAACAGTAAAAAATATATATAGTAAAATAGTTGAAACGCTGATTTCATCAGTGTTCCACACATCAGATTTGAAATCCAGTATCTGACAAGTTTACCATCATTCAAAAAATTAAGCTCTTAGTATCTGAGGCAAGCTTTGTGCTAAGCACTGTACACAGATTCTCTCTTTTGGGTCTATCAACCCCTTTATGAAGTAGGTACTCTTACTGTTTATTTTAGAGATGAGGAAGATTTCGGGAGTTGAAGTGGCCGGTCCGAGGTTACACGGCTAGACGGCTAGACAAGTGCTGAGCTGGGATGCCCCGGAAGCCTTGTAACTTGAGGACTGTGTTCTTATTGAAATACTGCCTCATCAGAAGTTATTACTGCAGGGACACCAGTCTGAAAACGAAGAGCCTAGGGGATTCTTCAGCCGGCTCTACCTTGAGCAAATCATGTGGCCTTCCTGAGCCGCAGTTAACTCCCGTTTGCAAAAGGAGGGTTGGATTCAGTCCTCAAGGGCTCTACAGGCATTCCGAAGGCTGGTATGGATTTGTGTCCCCTCCTTTCCCTTCCACTTTCTGCCCTCTGGTGGAGGTGCTGCAGGAACTGTGAAAGCAAAGTAGATAAATCAGTGGATTGGAGATAGCTGGTGTGGACGGGTGTCCCTCTCTCTTCCACACCAGCTGTGTTCTGAGAACTAACACTGCTTGCATTGCTGGTGTCAGATAAGAATTCCTTAAACTTCTTTCCACAAATAAATAAAAAAAAAAAAAAAAAAAAAAAAAAAAACCCAAAACCCAACCAGTTCTGGTTACCAATGGTACCAGAGTGAATACTTGAGGTATTGGTGGCATGACAGGAAACATCTATTTTTATATACTTTGTACGAAGGGTTTATAATGTAAGAAATCACAAAAACGTGAGAAGTCTCATAACATCTGAAGTACTTCGGATGTGCAGAGGGCCCACAGTAATCTTCAATGCCCTGAGTTATTCCTTTTTAAAAATTTGCCACATTTGCTTTTCAACTTAAAATAACAACCGCCGGCTAGTCTCTTAAAATGCTTTAATTTTACAAGAGAAACATTTGTAGCCTTTTGAAATTTTTATTGTCTAGCACTTCCAGTGTATGTTCAACTAGTTAGATCATTTAAAAGAAATAAGACAAACCTTAAAGAGGTTGATGGGAAAGATCAACTTCTTAAACATACTGAATGTATCTCTACAAAGGATAATTTTACAGATGAAACTTTGGTCACATATATGACAGACCTCCTTAGTGCTTAGTACTACAAATGAAGGCAGTTTGAGAACAAGAGAAAGATATTTTAAAGCTGCAGCCAGCCTCCGAGGACGGTAATAGGCAAGCAGTGGCTAAGATAGATACGCTACCCCCACGACCTATCTATTTAGCTATTCATTCAACTAATACTCATTTAGGATTTGCTAGCCACCAGGTGAACAAAATAAGGGCTCCTGCCCTCAGAGAACTGTCAGTCTAGTAGAAGAGATGCATTAAACATACACAAAGAATAAGCTATGTAAAAATACTTGAAAATAATGTGAGGCTGGCTTTAGGGGATTTAGAACGTGGCAGTTTTAGCTGAGATCTAAAGAGGCAAAGATTTTTTTACACTGTTAAAGAGCAAGAAATAGGTGGACTGGAAATTTAACTGTTGCAGGGGAGAGTTTAATTAAAAAGACAAAATCAACATACCCTTATCAGCACACTGAAATATTGTGCATATGTTAAGAGTAGCATGGGTAGACCTTCTGCTTTGCTGTACCTATTATTACTAGTGTATCAGTCCCCTCCTCTACTATACCAGAGCAGTCATTTGGGGAAAGGAATAAGAATTGGTCCAGAAAAATTTCCAAAGGAATTTTTATTTTTGGCGCCCTTGCCCACCTAGTGCTGTTTCCTCACCAACAGGGCCCCTTCCTGCAATTTGTCCAAACGCCCCTACCTTTGGCCAGCATTCTGCCTGGTCTTCAGAGGGATAGTGCCCACCTCATTGACAGTGACCACATGAGCAAAAGCTGAGGTGCCTCAGTTCACGACAGATTTTTCCCCCTCTGATTTGTGAATCCATTTGTAACAGAGGTCTTGAAGTTATGAGATTAAGTCACACTTACCTATATTATTATAGCTAAGATTTTTTTATTAAGTTTTTTTTTTTAATGTTTACTTATTTTTGAGAGAGAGCGTGAGCCGGAGAGGAACAGAGAGAGAGGGAGACACAGAACCCAAAGCAGGCTCCAGGCTCTGAGCTGTGAGCACAGCGCCCAATGCAGGGCTCGAACCCATGAGCTGTGAGATCATGACCTGAGCTGAAGTTGGACACTTAACCGACTGAGCCACCCAGGTGAGTGGCTACGATTTTCTAACCACTATGTGACCAAGTACTTCACAAAGTGACATATCTATTTTGTTTTTGATCCTTGAAACAAACCTACTTTCCTTTGCTGTAAAAGGAGAATGCATAGGCTGTCATGGCAATTTTTAAAACATAAACTGCTTTAAAATAGTTGCAGACATATAATAATAGCTAATGCTTGTCACTATTTTACAAAAGGAAATTGAGGCTTACAGAAGTTAAACAATAAGTGTTGCAGTGTGAATAGCATCCCTCCCAAAACCAATGTCCATTTGGAACCTGAGAATGTCACCTTCCACATTTGGAAATAGGGTCCTTTGAGATGTAATTAATTAAAATGAGATTATACCGGCTGAGTGGACCTTAAATATACAGAGGGGACAGAAAAGGACACAGACCCAGAGAAGAAGGTCATGCGAAGACAGAGATGAGACTGGAGTAATTATGTCCACAAGCCAAGGACTGATGCCCACCACCAGAAGCTGAGAGAGGGGCATGGAATAGTTTTCGGTCTCCAGAAGCAGCCAGTCAATCCCACTGTCACTTTGATTTTGGACTTCTGGACTCCTGAACTGTGAGAGAATAAATTTCTGTCATTTCAAGCTACTCCGTTTGTGGCCATTTGCTATGGCAGCCCCAGAAAACTAATGCCAGCATCTACTCTGTGGCGAGGCGTGCCCCCTCTGAGGTTACAGCGGCAAACAAAACTGCACTCCTGCCCTCATGGAACTTATGTTCTAGTGAAGCAGGTGAGACAACAAACAAATCCATGATACAATGACAGGTACTGTTTGGTGCCAGGAGGAAAAAATATTGTAAGGTAGAGGATGGCCAGATGATGATGAAAAGGGAATGTCTCTCTGAAAGTGTTTTAACTCAAATGAATCTGGACTGTGGAATTTCAGGCTGTATGTGGGTAACTCTTCACAGTTCTACATAAGTACATGTTGCACATTAACTGAAACTGAAGCTTAGAAATAAGAGAAGCGCAGCAAATAAGAGCCCTAAGCTTACCCCAATAGACCAAGATTCTGCAATACCTGGAAATGGTTTTCCAGGTGGATGCCTGGTCTCTCTTGTCCGCGGAGGCGTTCGAAGCTCCCCCTCCCAAATTTGCATCTCTTCTAGGGGGTGCTTCTTCCCTCTACGAAGCTCACCGACTTATAAGTAGACTCTAAGCCCCAAGGATTAGGTGGTCTAATCACTGCCACTCAATACAGAGGACAACTTCCAAAGACCAGAGAGGAGACATAGCTGCCCTACATCAATTCTGACTCCAGAGCTTAAACATCTGCCTCACTAACACCCAAGGATGGGCAAAGGTAACACCTGGAGGAGTCACCTGGGTCATGTGAAATAACATGAAGAGCCAAAAAAGCTTTAGGTCATCTTGAAACACTACCACAGATACTTACCTGCGTTTAAAATTTTTAACAAAAATCGCGGCACCTGGGGGGGGTTCAGTCAGTTAGGCCTCCGTCTCTTGATGTCAGCTCAGTTCGTGAGATCAACTCTGGGTCGGGCCCCATATTGGGCTCTGTACTGACAGCGCTTGGGATTCTGTCTGTCTGTCTGTCTCTCTCTGCCCCTTCCCTGCTCATGGGCTTTCATTCTTTCTCAAAATAAATAAATAAACATTTAAAAAATAAGTAAGTAGGGGCACCTGGGTGTTGGTTAAGCGTCCCCTATCTTGGTTTTGTCTCAGGTCAGGTCATGATCTTGACGTGAGTTTGAGCCCGGCATCGGGCTCTGCACTGGCAGTATGGAGCCTGCTTCTCCTCTCTCTCTCTGTCCCCCTCCCAGTCACTCTCTCTCTCAAAAATAAACACTTAATTAATAAGTAAATAAATAAAATCTTTAACATTAATAGCCATGAAGTTCAAGCATCAGACTTCTTTGCGAAAAGCAAATGTTTTCAATGTTTTTCTTCAACCAAGTTCCTCTGGCAATTTCAGCAAAGATTATACCAATTTATTTGAAATTTGAATTTAATTTGGACTTGAGTAAAGTAATTGAAATACAAACACTAGGTTCTGAACACTCCCTAAAAGTTTAAGCCGAAAAATTAAAATTTCCACAAATTTCAAATAGTCAGCTACTAAACTTTTACAATGACACAGAGTGAATAGGAAAGTAAGGCCATGACATTCACAATTTTATCTGTGTCCTTTCTAGTGGCTATTTGATAACTCTTCCATTCCTTCTCTGGTTCAGACTGAAGCAAAAAACGGTCCATACGTACTGCTTTATTTCCCTCCAAACCAGTAGTTAGGCCAAAATGAACTTCACGTTGACCTTAAAGAACTATCCTATCTCATTCATTCCCCTTCCACTCATCATGCAGCGGTTTCAGCAACTTCCTCGTGCTCGCCACTCTTTCAAAGGCAATGGGGAACTGGGGCGAGGTATCACCAGCACCTCCAGCCTAGGCTGCCTCCCAGCCCATCCCCCTCCCTTGCTCCCTTCTAGTCTTTTCTCCACCAGCAGCCAGCAGCCAGCAGCCAGCCAGTCACCTTAACAACAGTAACTATTCCCCACTTACAGCCTTCCAACACTGCCCTCTGCGAATGGACTAAACCCCAATTCCTCACCATGGTCTATGGGGCTCAGAGACTTAGTACTTGCTACTTTTCCTCCCTCATGGATTTTTCCCTCATGTCTTCAAGTGAGGGTCATTCAGGGCACAGCTCAGATGTCTCCATCTCAGAGGGACTTTCCCAGAATAGAACAGCTAGTCCCCACTTACCCCCATTTTCATGACTTTTCATTTTTTAATACCACCTATCACACATGAAAGGACATTCATTTCATTGTGTATCTATTTCCTTCCTGTCCCCTTCCACTCCTTAGTCACTCCCTAAGAGGAAGGATCACTCTCATCTCCAGTACCTACAAAGTACCTGTAACACAGGAAACACATCTGTTGATTGAATAAATAAATAATTATGTGACTTTGGGTAAATTAACAAAGCTCTGAACTACTAGCCAAGCAATTACAAAATAATAAACAGCTTAATTATTATTATTCTAATCAGTCTCATTTCTCAGCTCACTAAATTCTTCCCCACAAATGCGAAAAAAAACTAGCAAGAACAGAAGCCCAACAAACAGATAGGAAATAGGCTTTAGGCTCATTTATTAGGCCAAGATTCTGAGATACATGAAAAATAGCTCCTCAGGTAGACACCTAGTTGCTCACAGTCTTTAATATTCACCTTTTAGAGTCAGGAAATGACATAAGTGTAGCAGCTCTAACTTAGAGCTCCTGAAAACACTAACCCAGTTACTCTAACATGGAGAAAGGCAAAAAAGAAAAAAAGTCTAAAATCAAAACACAAATACCATAATGAAAAGAATGACTGCCCTTTCATTTTAGACACTAGCTAATACTAGACGAATGCATATAACATTAAAAAATTTTGAATTCAGGTCAGCAAAGTGTAAACATCCTTCTTTGTATTTCTGTTTAAAACATACTTCTGCATTTTTCAGTATCTACCAATTAACTATGTTTTGCATCAAGTATTAGAGCTTTTATACATTGATACTAATACCTAGCCTAAAATTACTGGCTCCTGAATCTTCTAGATAATAGTAAATATTCTAGGTTACAAATTTGGTATGAAAAAGTTTAATGAAAACATTAATCATACAAAAATTAAATAGGAAAACCATTTAAAATGACAATTCAAACAGATTTGGCTTACTGATAGTTCTCTATCAGAGTGTTTTTTTCATAAGAACTGATGATTTCCAGCTGAAATCTACTTACAGGATCATGGTAAAAAGAAATGAGAGTTAAGTATAGAAAGCTCATAAGCCCTGTGCTCAAGCATTTATTGCTCATAAATATCAGTTTTTCTTTTATTGTTACTTTGAGAAGACATGTACAAGTTTTACAAAACATGCCAAACTTCAGTTAAGTGCTTCTTACACAAGAAATAGCCACATGTGAGAAATCTAGCCTGACATTTTTAAAAACAATTATATTTTCCTCTGAGAAACCCACCACATAAAAACTTATTTCAATAACTGATAAAAATTCCTCACTAATAAGCCAATTTCTGGAATCTAATTACATCTAATTATAGCTTCATGTTACAATTTAAGAGGTCTTTTAGAGAATAGTTTTTTTTTTAAAGTACAAAGTTACATGATCAAGAAAAGTACCTTTTAATAAGTAACCAAAACATTGTGAAATATTCCTTTTACTGCACATATGGCTCAGTTTCATCTTAATTTTGCAAAAGAAAGAAAGAAAGAAAGAAAGAAAGAAAGAGGAAAAAGAAAAGAGAAAAGAAAAGAAAGTTGGTTTGAAATAATCAATGAAACAACTGTGTTAACACAAGGAAGCGCACTGAACAACTGATGTGCTACCCTGCCACTGGCTATGACTTATGAAAGATTTCACAATTTCGGGTCATGCTTTTACTAGTGAACAATGTTACCCTACCACTTCCGGTATGCTCATCAGGAGAAAGCTTAGCATTCCGTCCTTCTAACAACAGCCGGAAGAGAACACAGAGACGAATGTGAATATATATGTTCTACAGTATACACTTCCTAACGTTCCAGACTTGACTTCTCTAAATCCAGTCTGAGGTATGTGAACAGATCACAACTTCTATGCCACGTCACGGGCTATGTACCAGGCAAACACTAAAACCACCAGTGCACATGCGGGAAGGAGAGAATATTTGTATTTCTGCCATAGCGTCAGCTCCACTGCCACTTCATCTCTTTTCCTGCTCTTCTTCCGACGACCTTTCAGTCTGTTTTCAAAAGCCTCCAGTTCAGCCTAAGTCAAAAACAAAACAGTATCATTTTTATTAGATTCGATACGTACGCTGATTTGAAATTCTCCACTTGGATGAAAATCAATTTGTGAAATGTTTTAATAGTAATGGTATAAAATAAATATATTGATTTGATTTTTTAAAAAAAACTCTCTCCACTACAGATTGCATTCAACACATTCAGAGTTAGGTAAGCAGAAAGGGAAATGGGGAGTCACAGATTATTTCAGACCATGGGCCCGACTTTGACACAAAATACAGAAATATCTGATTAAAAAACGGTGCCCTAAATATAGACATTAGTATTATACTTCAACACCACTAACCTACTGGGTTTTGACAACAATTTCTGGCAAGCGATAAGAGATGACCAGTGAGAATAAAAATACCTGTAATTCTAGCTTTTTACAATGCTAGTAATAAATATAAATGGCTTTATGAAGGAAATTCAAGTGAGTAGAGAAAAAAACTGCCAGAAATTGAGTCTTCTCTTTATCAAGTACATTTAAAAACAGAGTAGAAATTCTTCAGGGGAAAAATGCTTCATGCTTTAAGTCAAAATAACTATTTTAGAAAGTAGAATATAAAAACTGGTTCTAAAAAAAGGATAACTGGATGATACTCATGAAATGCGTATTTTTATTCTACTGTTAAGAACTTAACTTTATACATGATAACGTAACATGATACACTACAGTGCATTGTAACTAAACCATGATAGTCATTAACTAAAATATGTATGTAATCGCCATGCAAGATTCTGTACTTGTTTATTTATCTAAAGGAAATACAAGTTAACCCTTAAACAATGCAGAAGTCAGGGGTGCTGACCCCACAGTCAAAAATCCACATACAACTTTTGACTCCCCCAAAACTTAACTGCTAATAAACAGCCTTCTGTTGACTGGAACCCTTACCGAACAGTTGATGAACACATATTTTGTATGTTGTATTATATACTGTATTCTTACAATAAAATAAGCTAGAGAAAAGAAAATGTTCCTAAGAAAATCATAAGTAAGAGAAAATACATTTACAGTACTGTGCTGTAGCTATCAAAAAGAAGCCTCATTTAAGTGGACCCCTGCAGCTTAAACCTGTGTTGTTCGAGAGTCAACTGTACAAACTTCAGTTAACACATCCGTTACTTCACCCGTAAACCACATGTGAAGATGAGCTACTCCTGGACTTAATTTAACACAAAGTAGCATTCTTCAAGGAATCAAAATGTCAGAATATTTTTCGTGGTGGTTGAAATAGAGAACAAGATCAATATACATGAAAAGGAGCCAAACTTGGGAACTGACACAGTAAAATAATTGATGCTTTAATGATGACCCACATTCATCATGCAGAATTTATTTTTTTTTTCAATGTTTATTTATTTTTGGGACAGAGAGAGACAGAGCATGAACGGGGGAGGGGCAGAGAGAGAGGGAGACACAGAATCGGAAACAGGCTCCAGGCTCCAAGCCATCAGCCCAGACCTGACGCGGGGCTCGAACTCACGGACCGCGAGATCGTGACCTGGCTGAAGTCGGACGCTTAACCGACTGCGCCACCCAGGCACCCCATCATCATGCAGAATTTAAACAATGTTCTATACACTCTGTTGAAAAGGTCAGTAAATAGTGAATATATTAAAAATTTCCATCCACAATGGTTTATAAAAAGGGAAAGAAGATTCACCCTCAACTATTCCTAATAAATTAACCTCCCAGGATTCTAGTCAATCCACGTTTTACTGTAAGAGCTTTGATAACTTATTTCGGAATATTAGGCAAACCAACTTTTAGAACCATTTAACATCAGAGGTCATTTTAGCCCACTTTTATTTGCTACCTGAATTGTTTCCAATGCCCTCCCCTCAAGTCATATAAATTTCAATCTCCTCATTCAAAAGGCATCAGTTTGCATATAATATACCCTTTTTGCTAAGTATGGAGCATCTCAAAATGCAAACTGATAAACAATCATGTCACTATTAGAAACTTAAGCCACTCTTTGGAGTATACAATCAAGATAGTATTTGAGCAAATGTACAGAAATGTAGTTGTTATCTGCTATAGAACAAAGAGCAGATAATAATCCTGCATTTATGAAAATAAAGGAGAAATAAGGGAATGTATTATTAAAATAAGTGCATTGGTTAGTAAACAACACTGACTTTTACAGACAATTTACAACCCAGTAAAATAGAACTCAAATAATTTTAGGTAAGTGAAGACAAGTGCTCCAAGAGGTACTTTAAAATGGATGCTGCCAGGGGCCTGGGTGGCTCAGTCATTTAAGTGTCTGACTTTGGCTCAGGTTATGATCTCATTTGTGGGTTAGAGCCCCGCAGTTCATGAGTTCAAGCCCTGCATCGGGCTTGCTGCTGTCAGCGCAGAGCCTGCTTAGGATTCTTTGTCCCCTTCTCTCATTGCTTCTACCCGGCTCAAGCATGTTCTCTCTCGTTCTCGCTCAAGAAAAAAAAAAAAAAAAAAACATTTAAAAAAAATACTATTTTTGAGAGAGAGAAGGGAGACAGAGTGTGAGCAGGGGAGGGGCAGAGAGAGAAAGACACAAAATCCGGAGCAGGCTCCAGCTCCGAGCTGTCAGCACAGAGCCCGACATGGGGCTCATGAACTGTGAGATTATGACCTGAGCCAAATTCGGACACTTAACTCACTGAGCCATCCAGGCGCCCGTAAAAAAATTTTTAATAAAAAAAAATGGATGCTGCCACACCCCACCAACACCCACCAACCTAAAGAGGAGTTAAAATTCTTATCACTAGAGAATGGATGAGCCTGGCAAGGAAGTAAATTTGGGAATATACAAAATATCTGGGAATATACAAGATTTCATGCTTCTTGAGAGGTTCAGGATAGCTGGACTGAAGTGAGGGAATGGCTAATTTCTGTTTTGTAGGAAATGTATTATTTTCAGTCCAGAAAACAGTAGACCAGCCCCTAGTTTGTATGTGGAATATACCTTGTGTTTCTCTAAAAACTAACAACGATACAAAAAGACATAAATCTAGGTATTTTGTTTAGTTACCTGTTGTCTTCGTTTTTCCTCTTCAAGAGCAGCTTTGGCTTCTGCTTCTTTAATCTGTTTTACAGACATTTAAAAGTATATTACCATCATAACCATCAAATTTTATTCAGAATTTTAACATCTTCCCACCCAGGATCCACTAACCCAGAATGACTTCTAGGAACTTTATATTGGAAGTTACTTAATGACATGTAAAGGTTATACTGAGAAGTGTTACCAAGGTTCTGTCTAACCGACTGGAAGGGGAGGGGAGGGATAGTGTTACACAGTATATAAACATTTCAGTTTAACAATTATAATAGATATTAGATCACAATTCAAAGAGTCACAAAACTGCAAAATGAAATATTTTTAAAGCTGATTTTTTTCTCTTGAGTTATCATACTAAGTCTATAATAAATTATTCAATACCACTCTTTTTCTAGAGTTGAAATTGACCATTTTCTGCAAATGTTCTATCTGGAAGGGAATCCTTAGTATCAAACAAAATCAAGAGTTTATTCATTGAATGCATTAATGGAGGCAAATGATGACACTAGAGGTAACCCAAACAGCAAAGAATTCCAAAACCTTATTTTGTATTATTTTAACCTAGCTTTCAGGAGGCTTAGACTAACATTAAAATGAAAAACTATGTCCCATTCCAGAGCATTATACACTAACTGGTATGGAAAAATCTAGTACACACTGAAGAATACACCTGGGGATCAAAAATAGGCCTACAAAACTAGGCTTATTACAAAAGCAAAAAGAGAGGAGATTTGCTTGTAATAAGCACATAAAGTAATCCACAAAATATGAAAAGGCTATTAATTAGCAAATTAGAATTGACATTTAATGCAACATTACCTCAGATGCTTTCCGCTTCATTTCCTTGCATGTTGTGTCACATTCTATTGAAATCTGATTTTCACGTACTTTGTTACACTGTAGTTCCTACAAATAATATTTTTAAAAATTTGATTTTAAAAGCTTTTTTCCTCAAAGTCCTAACTGTATGCCACAAAAAAGCAAAATTTATCTAACAGCTTACGGTTATGCATATTAAGAGTCACTTCATGAATATTTAATGATGATATGGTTACAAGCATTAAATGTCTTAATTCAAAGAGGGATCATTCTTTTATTGTCTCATAATTGAAAAAAAAGTAAATAACATAAAATTCAAAGCATCCATTTAATAATTATTTACTAGAGCCACTATGAACTTAGCTTTAATTTCATTTTTATTCTTTATTTTTATTGTTTGTTATATTTCTAAGGCTTCCAGGGGATAAAATGTTCTAGAGTAGTGGCATCCAACACAGCTTTCTGAGATCATGAAAACGTTCTAAATCTGCACTACCCAACAGAGTAACACTAACTACATATGGCTACTGAAACTCAAAATGTGTCTAGTGAAACTGAAGAACTGAAGGTTTACTATTATTTAATGTTAATTCGTTAAAATTCAAATTTTAAATACCCATATGTGCCAACAGGTATACGCAAATGGGCTCAATATCATTAATCACCAGGAAAATGCAAATCTAAACCACAATGATATAATCACCTCACAACTGTTAGAATAACTATAATTAATACGCCAATAAATAACAAGTCATGGCAAGAATACAGAAAAGAAAAAGAAAGAAACCTTGCGCTGTGTTGGCAGGAATGTAAATTGGTATAGCCAGTATGAAAAACAGTGTGGAAGCTTCTTTAAAAACTTAAAAGAGATGTAGTATAGGTTTTAGCAGTCTTACTTCTGGCTATACAGGGAATGAAAATAGTATCTAAGAGATATCTGTGCTCCAATATTCACTGCCATCATTATTCACAATAGCCAAAATATGGTAACAAGACATGTGTCCATCAATGGATAAGTGAATGAAAAAAAATGTGATCTGCCTACCTACCTATAATGCAGTATTATTCAGCCATAAAAAAGAAGGAAATCCTGTTATTTAGAGAACATGGATGAACATGGAGACAATCATGCTAAGTAAAATAAGTCAGATACAGACAAATATTATATGATCTTACTTACATGTGGAATCTAAAAAATTAAAGCTGAGAAGAACTTAGAAAAGCTGAGAAGAGAATGGAAATTTCTAGGAGCTATGGACTAGGTAGAATATGAAGAAATTGGTCACTGGCTACAAATTTTCAGTGATAAGATGAATAAGTTCTAAGGAACCTAATACACCACATGCTGGCTATAGTTACTGATACTGTATTATATATTTTAAATATGCTCTGTAAATATTCTCGCCACAAAGAAACAGTAACTGTGAGGTAAATGTTAATTAGCTTTATTGCTGTAATCATTTCACAGTGTATATGTGTGGACAATCATCATGTGTGCACTTTAAATACATATAATTTTTGTCAACTGTGCATCAGTAAAGCTAAAAAATATTCAAATAAATAAACAGCCATATGTGGCCAATGGCTACCAACTCATTCAGTTCTAGAGAATTTTCTGGAGAGCTACAAATTTCCCTCTCAACCACTTTCTTTTTTAAAAAAGTTTTAAAATTTTGGTGAGGCACTTGGGTGGCTCACTTGGTTAAGTGTCCGACTCTTGGTTTCGGCTCAGGTCATGAGCTCACAGTTTTGTGAGTTCAAGCCCCATGTCTGGCTCTGCACTGGCAGCACAGAGCCTGCTTGGGATTCTCTCTTTCCCTCTCTCTGCCCCTCCCCTGTGTGTGCTCTCTCATGTTCTCTCTCTCTCTCTCTCTCTCTCTCTCTCTCTCAAAATAAATAAAATTTAAAAGAAAAAAAAAGGTACTTACAGAGTACCTATTACATGCCAAGCACTGTATGAGGGACAGGGACACAATAATGAAAAGAATGGAATAATATGACAAGTGGTTAACTAATAATAACAGCAGCTATTTATTAAACATAGCAATCACTGTACTAAATGCTACATAAGCATTACCTCTTTTATTCTTTTCAATAAATCTAAGTATAAATTCTCTTTTATGGATGAGAAAACAAGGTTGCAGACGTCCCTAGGATCATCAAGCTCTTAGTCATGAACCTAGGATAAAGGAAACCAAGGGAAAACAGCATCTAAGTCTTCCTAAGGGAGTCAGGACAAGGAAGAGCTTCCCAAACAAGGAAATGCTTGCATTGAATACTAGAGGCAGGATTCTAGTGGACGGAATGGTAAAGGGAAAAAACTTTGCATTTTACACAAAAGGAAGAATGTATACATTGCCACAGATTAAAGCGTAAGGTAGCATATATGTTAGGACACCTAAGTAACAGATTCACAGAGATGGCTGCTAGAGGATGAGACTGGAGATAAGCAGGCAAACATTCACCATCACAGATTCACTTGAATGCCAAGTCAGTATGTACATAGATGTTTCTTCTAAATGCATATTCTTTTCCCATAGTGATGAAGAACCACTGAAGAACTTAGATTAAGGAAGTACTAGACTTGGAGGCAGGGAAATCTGCTATGAAGCTGTTATCAGAGTCCAAGAATGAGCTGTTGCCAAAGTTCTTCTAGTGGGTGGCAAACTGTATTTGGACAGTAACAGGACATGAGAGAGACATCGCAGATGAAAAGTAACTTGACTAAGCATTGATTTTCACATAAAGCGGTCCAATTTAAATATCTAAAACTTAGGGATTCAACTTCAGAAGAGGTCAGGCTTCTAAATTTAAATTCAGAAGCTACCTATCCCAGGAAGTGATGGTAGGAACTGTGAAAAAAAGTAAAAAGCAAATATCCTCAATAAAAGCAGAAGATTCTCAATAAATATTTGTTGAATGAATTTAAAGAAAAGAAAAAGACTAACTTTAGGGGATGACCATAAGAATATGAAGGAAAAAAGGAGTTACAACTGTAACTGAGATAGCAAAAATCAGAGGTCAACAGCGTGAATAGGCAAGTCAAGGAAAAGGAGGCTGAAAACAAGACCACCCAGCTGCTGACACTGGAGAACAGTGAGACTCTTCTGTGTAAGCTTAGTTTAGCTGAATGGTGTATAGTTTGCTTCCACTGAGCTTTCCAGTTCTTAGTTTTGCCCTTTCAGGGGCTCCTGGGTGGCTCAGTGGGTTAAGCGTCCGACTTCGGCTCAGATTATGATCTTGTGGTCTGTGAATCTGAGCCCCACATTGGGCTCTGTGCTGATAGCTCAGAGCCTGGAGCCCGCTTTGGATTCTGTGTCTCCCTCTCTCTCTGCCCCTCCCTGCTCAGACTCTGTCTCTCTCGCGCTCTTTCAAAAATAAACAAACATTACAAAAAAAAAAAAAAAAGTTTTGCCCTTTTACTCCTCCATTACCACTATTTTATCTTAAAATGAATTCTCTCCCAGTTTGTTATAAGGCTGTGCATGTGAAGTCTTTTTAAGGCTGTGTTTTCACAACATAATACTGATGGCAAAAACTATTTCATAATTAAGAGCAACAAAGGTTAAATTCCAGACCATTTCTTAAACCATGAAACTCACTCTATTACTCATTCCATGTTCCTTGTACAAAGACCTCAAATCTAGAGCATATTAAATTTTTTTTAATCTTTATTTCTGAGAGAGAGAGAGACAGAGACAGAACATGAGTGGGGGAGGGGCAGAGAGCGAGGGAGACACAGAATCTGAAGCAGGCTCCAGGCTCTGAGCTGTCAGCACAGAGCCCAACGCAGGGCTTGAACTCACAAACTGCAAGATCATGACCTGAGCTGAAGTCGGACGCTTAACCAACTGAGCCACCCAGGTACCCCTCAAATCTAGAGCATATTGATTCTACCCAAAAAGAGGGCACTGAACTTAGTTCCAACATAAAACAAAGTTCTTTTATGAGTAAATTACTGAAAACTAAATTGCCAAACAAAGCTGATTTTAAAAATAAGTACCTACAGAAATAGGCTAACAATAAAGATTCTAAAAGATAAGACCTTAAAATTAAAAGGCAAAAAGTAAAGCCAAAAACTACCAAAACGGAGACAAAAAAATTTTTTTTTACACAGAAAAGTATATTCAATAACTTAAAATACTTACCTTTTTTATTCTTTTACAAGGGCATCTAAGTTTTACCTTCTGGTTGCAATTAAAGGGACATTCACCAGGATGACACATTTCTTTGCATCTGTGACCACAAGGAAGCTAAAATAAAACGAAAATAAAGCAATTGCATATTTATATTCTAGTCATACTCTACAAACTCCCCTTCCTCCAACAGCTATTTTAAGAGAGTCTATCACAGCAGGGTCGGTCAATCAACCCTGGATAATGATCTAATTTTCCAACTTTTTCTTTTAGATATAAATTACTTTACACATAAATGTTAAATATTCTCCCCAGTTCCACTCCAAGAGTGTATCTTACATCAGGGTTGCGGCTAGTTATAGCCATGTGACTATGTTCTGGTCAATGAAATGTAAGCAAAAGTGCTTTTGTGCCTTCAAGCTTTTCAAGAGCATACACCCATGTTCTTCCCTTCCCAATGTGCTGTAAATGATGACATTTAGAGCACGAATGGAAACCATGTGTCAAGATGAAGCAGAGCTGCCTGACTTATTTGGGTTCCTGGATGAATACATGGAGCACAGTGATAACACATCTACCTTCCCTATATGGTTATATAAGAAAGAAAGAAAACTTTGTCCTTAAGGCACTGTGTTGTAATACAACTGCTTAGCCTTTTACTCTAAATCATTTCTCTTTGCCACTATGTATTAAAACATATTATATAGGTAGCCAAACCAACTAAGCAATTGCCATGATGTCTATGTGGCTCCTTGTCTTTAGTTATTTACTATCTTCTTATCACAGTCAAGCTTTCAGATGAAACATTGTGATCTTCTTTGTATTCAAATCTTATCCAGACTTCAATAAATGGCTTAGATCACCATAGTAACATGATAGAAATTTGCCTATATTTGAACAAATAATAGTAATTATGTAAGAAATCTACTTTTAAACTATTGTGACACTGTTTGTGTGGTCTTCAAAAAAATTACGGGCGCCTGGGTAGCTCAGTCTGTTGAGCGTCTGACTTCAGCTCAGGTCATGATCTCATGGTTCATGGGTTCAAGTCCCATGATGGGCTCTGTGCTGACAGCTCAGAGCCTAGAGCCTGCTTCAAAGTCTGTGTCTCCCTCTCTATCTGCCCCTCCCCCGCTTGTGCTCTGTCTCTCTCAAAAATGAATAAAAACATTAAAAATTTTTAAAAATTTAGACACTTCATAGATTCCTGTCTCTCCAACCAGACTGTGAATAAAAGACACCATTGGTTAGTGGTTAAATTCCAAAGTCAAGCTGCCTGGAACTGAATTTCAGCTTCCCTATTTACCAACTGTGAAATCTTGGGCAAACCTCCTGACTTTTCTGTGCCTCACATATAAAACTGGGAAGGGAAACAGAACTTTGTAAGGCTGTCGTGAGGATTAAATGTTCTCGATATATTTAGCTATTATAATAAAAGGTATTATAATGAGGGCAATGGTCTTCTATTTCTTTGTGTCTCTTATATTCATTAACAAATACACCTTAATAAACATTGAATTCTCCAACTTCTGATCTTTATATTTCACCAGATTGATTCTTCAAACTATTATCTCTACTGACTTTAAAACATTCAGAAGTCTTTTCCATTGCCTTTAGTCTCTCTCTGGTGTGCAACTAAATTTCTTGTTTTTTCATTTTTAGCTGAGACGTTCGCACCAAAACTAAATGTGGATCACTCAGACTACATTTTCATCGGTCCCACCATAGGCTGCGCTGCTGGAATGAGTTCCACACTAGCATTCCTGGACCACTTAGGTTTTGTTTTTCTTTCTACCTAACTACAGGCCTTGAACACTGCTTACTAAGCTCAAAAGTTCATAGTTTTGAACTATCAAATATCTGCCTCACAGGGTGGTTTAAAGTCTTTGTCCTCCTCAACTTCTTCCTCACTTCCATTCCTGCCAGTGCCTCTAGCCTGACTTCATGAAGAAGACAAACATTTGGCATCAACTTACCACCCATCCTCTCTTCTTCTCCAAACAGGTCTCTGTAGCCTCTTGCTCTTTCCTTCATCGAGGTAATGATATCGATCATTCTCTCTAAAAGTAACTAACCACTCTACTTCAACTTTAAATCAATAACTCTAATGGGGAAAGTGAATAGGGAAGCTTTTCAGAATCAATATAGACTTTCTGAAGTTACTCAGAATTGTGACTATAGTATTCTATATTTTCAACGTGTTGGGATTTGATGAAAAGCTAAAAACCGGATGTCATATCTTTCTGGATGTCCTATCTTTCTGCCTTAGTCCTAAAAGACCCCATGGTCACTCTCCACAATTTCACTACCATCTTAAAAGTCTCTTTTCTCTGGCTGGGTCTTCTACCTTTAAAATGTACCTCTTTTCTCTAAATACTGTATTGATCCTGTTACCCCCATCTCACAATTCTTCCATGAATCTCCCTGCCTTTCACCTTCTCTGCTGGTAGAAGAAACAGAAGACATAAATTGGGATGGCTGCCTGGTTTACCACAGTTCTCCCAGGAGCCATGGCCATGACTGCACCACCCATTCCAGTTCCCTGTCTGTTGCTGCCTGTGCCAAGGGAGCCCCCATACCTAAGGGGACCAATCAGATTTTCTCTCCTGATAACTGAAAACTAAAAAGAAAGAGATGGTGGTTTGAATAGTCATCTCACTACAGAGCCCTCAAGCCCCTGCTGGCAAGCCCCTGGGGGCTGCCCAGGTCCTGCCCTTCCCAAAGTTTGCTGTAACAGCATTTCCTTCAAAATCTATGAACTGGCCTCCAATATCCTCCAAATATGTCTTTTTTTGTGTGTGATAAGTTAACCAAACTGATTTCTATAGCTTGCAAGGAGAACTGAAACTCATCCAGAAGTCTGCTGTGCTGGTATCCAACATATGCCCCACAGACAAAAGTAATGTCATTAATCCTGAAAAAGTATTAAAAACCACTAGTAATCAGGAAAATGTAATTTAAAATCAGCAGATGCCATAGAATTGGCAAAACTTAAAAATTATGACAATACCAAGTGTGGTGGTAACTGGAAATTAAAATACTGGAACTTTAAAATACTGGTAGTAAACAGGAAAATTTACTGACAGTAAATTGTACAACTATTTTGGAAATCAATATGACTTTAAGTTGAAATTATACATCCCCTATGAATAAGCAATGGCACATAGAGAAACCTATATCCACATATATTAGAATGTACAAACAAGAATGTTCATAGCAGTATTTTTAGCAACTCAAATATCAACCCACAGTAAAGAAAACACAGTGAACTATAGTCTACTCACATAATGGAATAAAGACTGTGGCAACATGTAATAAACGTGACAAACATAACATAAAGCACAGTAAGTAGGTCACATAAGTTCATACTTTTGAACTTTTAATATAAAATTAGGCAAGCAATATTGTTTCCAGATGAAAGCTATAAACAAAAGCAAGTAAATTACTATAAAAGGGAGATGGAGATAACATATAGGATAGAAAGAGGAAACTACAGTCAGACAGGGACTTTGGTAGACTTCTGAGATGAAGTCACACTGTAATTTTTAACCTGGGTGGAGTTATACGGTCTTGACTTTTTAACCATTTGTTAAACTGTCCATATGTATTACGTATTTCTGACTAGGTAATAATTTCATTGTTTAAAAAAATCAGATGTACAAGTATGTGTTATCTTAAAAGCCAGCTTATATTCTAAAAGAGCTGAAAAGCAGTTTCAAAGGAAGCTGATTAAAATGCATAATATATAAAGACTGTATCTTCATTACAGACTTCACACCAAAATACTGAGGTTTTTCTAAAACATCTAACCTTCACATTCATTTAAAGCAGAGATAGCCTACTCTACTCAATGTGGAATGGTTTTCTTCTACTCAGTCCCTAACATCATTCTGCTAACATTTGCATGTAATATCCAACACCTCATCAATAACCAATACTGTCTACTTCAAAATGTTCCATTTTAATCACAACAATTAAAAAAGCTCTTTAAAAATAATTAAGGAAAGCTTGCAAAACAATGTTTGTGGATAAATACCCACATATATCATCATCACTACAGCAAGCACATATAAGGCACTTACTATATACTATGACATTTACATGTTATTAACTCATTAATACTCAGCGCTCAGAAGTGAGTATTATTTCTCCCATTGTATACATGAACAATTTGAGTTACAGAGACATTAAATAATTTTCCCAAGCAAAAAGTAAAAAAGCTTGCATGGGGATGATAAAACCGAATTCAGAAATGTTTTAAAAGCAGAATTGTGTATGTGGGGCAGTTTAAAGGTGTAGTTAGTTCTTCATGGTATCTTTATATCTTCTTTTAGTTAAATTCAAACCAGTCCAGAAGACATAGAGTGTGTATATCTAGAAGGATATGCCTATATCACTCCCACGGTTCAGTTTAATTCACATTCAACAAACATTTACCAACTGCCTAATACATACAAACAGGGAACAAAGGACTGGATGCAAGGACAAATATGACATAGTCCTTGCCCCCAAGAAATCCATAGTATGGGGAGGGGAAGAGAAAGTGAACAGGTATCTATCAATACATCAGAATTTACCATCATCTTATACCTTAACTCTGAGTACAGGATATCTGCTGCAGATGCAAAGTGACACAGTTCTTGGTTGATCCCAAGTATGACTTGATTCTATGGCTTAGTGAGTCTCAAAACTGTGGTGCCAGACCAACAATATCACTATTATATATAAGCTTATTAGAAATGCAAATTCTTGGACCCCCAAAACCAGAAACTCTGGGGCAGGGCCCATTAATCCATTTCAAGAAGCTCTTAAACTGACTGTTTGAGAAGTATTGCTGTAGCCTTACCAATGTTGAGAGGCCATAAACTAGAGTAAGTTCTATTAGACACCTGTCTGCTCCTAGACTGTTTCAAACTATAACGGCCACCTGGATTGTTCCCAAACTAAGGCTATATTTTTCAAGAGAGCCCAAGGAGACTCTGGAAATACTCGGGGCTCCAGAATGATCTAGAATCCAAATAATCATGAGCATGGAAAACAAATTTTTAAACAGTGACCATCCATCTAGCCCCACCAAATGTCATAACAGTATCACAAACGAATCACAGCCAAGGAAATGTTAAACTGCAAATTAGCAATCCCTAAATTTAATTTTGTTATTTCTAACTACAATCTCATACCAAGTTACTGAGTCAGATTAAAAATAAAACATTCTCAACCACTTATTACCTGGAATCTGAATTTGGGCAGAAGAAAATTTATTTTAAAAAGGAAAAACTCAGGATTTGAAGAATTCAGAAAATTAAATTTGAAGTATCCCAATGCCCCCCTTAGTTTTGCGTGTATGACAAAGACAGGTTATTAAAATAATCATTTATTGCTTGAAATGTCTGTTTATAATCTCACATAACTTTTAAAATACACAGGTTCAACTTCCAATAGTTCTTAAACAGAAATCCATAAAAAGCATCCAGTTTTAGTTAAAAGGAAATATTGCTAACAAAAAGGCACATCAGGCATTAATTTCTTTTTATTTAATTAAAGAGAATGACTTCTATACTTGTCATTAAGGCTTTGTCGTCATCTCTCCCTGACTATAAAGAGGACGAGAAACAGGTAAATACATAAAGACAGAATTAAAATAAAAGTGGTACAATGAGTATATCTGTAAGTCAAAGGAACTCCTTTATAAATGTCCAACCAAATCAAGTAACTATTACTGCCCTACCTCCAACAACAAAAAAGGGAATACTCTGACTTTTAAGTTAACCAACTATAGACAGACCACTTTGGTTTCTCAAATTATCACCAAGAAAAATCACTGGTGACTTTTAACCTTTACACTCTGAATAATTTTTCTGAACTATTTTTAATACTTTCAGTTTGGATACAATGCACATACAAGAATCAGAATATTTAAAAATAAAACTTTAACAGAAGTACTTTGTATGAATTAATTCAAAATAATAATGAACTTTAAAGTTCATACATACGCACGTGCACACGCGCGCGCACACACACACACACACACAAATCTGCTTCTTAAATAACCTACTATGGATTTACTGTCTCACAGCCTATGACTCACACAGTTCTTCACCTATTTAATATTTTAAGGAGGGGCAAAGCATTAGGTCAATACTCTATCATATAAAGTATATAACCTGTCTTTAAAACTGCTCTTAGAAAAAAATCTTCGAAGGGTCAGTCTTAGTCCTAATAGCCCCAAAATTTCATAAAGAGATGTGCATCCACAGTTAGTAGGTATTACATTTTTACAGACCTCAATCACATCTTCCTTTCTGGACCCACATGTCTAGCAGGTTCAGAAAAGACCTGAAATAAGACCAAACGAGAAAAGAGAAAATCCAAGAGAAACAAGGCCATAGAAATACAACCTAAATGTTTCTATTAAAGCTTACCTCTTTAGGACACTGATTTTTGCAACAACTAAGGAGATTCTTTTCATCTATATCAGCAGTGGTTATTTTTCTAAAAATAAAAGAGGAAATTTTGATGCCATTCAAACCAAAGTCCATTTTATAACATAATTTCTCTAAAAGTAATTCACAATTTCAAACATATCCATAAAATTACCCTACTTCATTTTTTTCTTGAAAACTATTTTGTGTACCATCTGTAATAATTATCTCAAATTACTTACCTGATCTGATAACTGAAAACTTCCAGCGCTTTATCTATTACCAATAAATCAAATGCCAAAAAGTCAATCACTGCAAAAAGGGAGTATAAAACACATACAAAGTATGATCTCTTTAATAGTTCCTGCTATTATCTTTCCCTGTTGATAGATCAACCATTATATTATCATATAATTATCATTTTCCTAATACTTCTATGAACAGTTAAAAACTGATGGCTCAATATATTACTTTAAAATTGATCCTGAGAAAATGCTCACCCAGATTTCTTTTTTTTAAGTTTTTATTTAAATTCCAATTAGTTAACATAAATTGTAATTTAGTTTCAAGTTTCAATACAGTAATTCAATACCTCCATACAATACCCAGAGCTCTCATCACAACAAGTGCACCCCTTAACCCCCATCACCTATTTAACCCATTCCCCCATCCACGTCCCCTCTAGCAACCATCAGTTTGTTCTCTGTAGTTGAGTCTGTTTCTTGATTTGCCTCCCTTTCTCTTTTCCCCCCCACTTTACTTGTTTTTTCTTAAAGAGAAAAAAAAAAAAAAACCTACTTCGAATTGAAGAATTTAGTAAGCTTGTTTTAGGAAATCTTTTTAAGTTGTTTTGGTAACTTATTTATTAATATTAGAAATTGATTCATTTTAGATTCAATCATTTTAGAGCAGTCTCTGTGCTTTTATGTTTGACTTGGTGGGTAATTCAGGAAAAGTCATAAGCACCAGGGAATAAAACTACTTTCTAATCTAGTTGAATACAACTACAACAGACATCGCATGAGTCAGTTAACTAGTGACACTCTTAAAATCCCTACCATATGAATCTTATTTTCTCTTCCCATTACCTTTCTTCTTCTTTTTATTGTTTCTTTCTTTTCCTTCTTTTCCTATTTCCTTTTAGTATACATAATTGCCAAAATATACCATAAATTTAGCCTAATGTCAAAACTATTATCTTAAATATGTGTTATCAAATTAGTATAAATGTACTCTAAGGTAACATATGCAATTTTCTTAGCAAAAATTCACTTAATAATATCACTTAATATATTATTTCTGGCTCTCCCAGAAGTTGAATGTTTTCATTCTTACGAGTATGGTGCTCACCTCTGAACTTAAGAATTAATATCATTTTGTTCCTGTCATTTTACAATTAGTAATAAATTTTTCATCTCTCTCTCAAAAATAAATACACATTAAAAAAAAATTTTTTTTAAAGCTGCTTCGGATTCTGTGTCTCCCTCTCTCTGTCCCTCCCCCACTTGCACTATCTCGCTCTCTCAAAAATAAATAAACATTAAAAAAAAAAAACAGAGGGCGGGCGCCGGGGTGGCACAGTCGGTTAAGCGTACGACTTCAGCCAGGTCACGATCTCACGGTCCATGAGTTCGAGCCGCGCGTCGGGCTCTGGGCTGATGGCTCAGAGCCTGGAGCCTGTTTCCGATTCTGTGTCTCCCTCTCTCTCTGCCCTCCCCCGTTCATGCTCTGTCTCTCTCTGTCCCAAAAATAAATAAACGTTGAAAAAATTAAAAAAAACAAAAAACAAAAAAAACAAAACAAAAAAAAACAGAGGGAGGTGCCTGGGTGGCTCAGTTGGTTAAGCAGCCGACTTTGGCTCAGGTCATGATCTCACATCTCTTGGGTTCAAACCCTGCATAGGGCTCCGTGTTGACAGCTCAGAGCCTGGAGCCTGCTTTGGATTCTGTGTCTCCCTCTCTCCATCCCTCCCCCACTCGCACTGTCTCTCTCTCTGAAAAATAAACAAACATTAAAAAAATTTATAATTAGTAATAAACTAATTTTTCAACACCTGTCAATCTTTTATCTTTTGAATTCTAACAGGTATGTAGTTGTATCTCATTGTGATTTTAAGTTTTTATTTAAATTCCAATTGGTGTAAGGAAATGCAACAGATTTCTGTACATTGATTTTTGTATCCTATAACTTTACTGAATTTGTGTATCAGTTCTAGCAGTTTTTTTTGGTGGACTCTTTCAGGTTTTCTATATATAGGTATCATGCCATAGTGAAAGTTTTACTTCTTCCTTGCTGGTTTGAATGACTTTTATTTCTTTTTCTTGTCTGATTGTGTGGCTAGGACTTCCATTACTATGTTAAATAACAGTGGTGAGAGTGGACATCCCTGTCTTGTTCCTGACCATAAAGGAAAAGCTCTGTTTTCCCCCTTGAGGATGATATTAGCTATGGGGTTGTTATATATAGCCTTTGTCATTTTGAGGTGTGTTCCCTCTAAATCTGCTTTGTTGGGGTTTTTATCATAAACAGATATTATACTTTGTAAAATGCTTTTTCTGTATCTATTGAAAGGATCATATGGTTCATATCCTTTCTTTTATTAATGTGGTGTATCACGTTGATTGATTTGTGAATACTGAACCACACCTGCAACTCAGGAATAAATCCCACTTGATGGTGGTGAATAACTTTTTTAATACATTGTTGGATTTCATTTGCTAGTATTTTATTGAGAATTTCTGCATCTATGTTCATCAGGGATATTGGCCTGTAGTTCTTTCTTAGTGGTAGCTTGTTTTGGTACCAAGGTAATGCTAGCCCCATAGAATGAAATTGGAAGTTTTCCTTCCTTTTCTATTGTTTTTTGAATTATTTGAGAACAGTTATTAACTCTTCTCTAAATGTTTGGTAGAATCTGGTCAAGGACTTTTGTTTGTTGGGAGTTGGACTACTGATTCAATTTCTTTGCTGGTTACCAGTGTGTTCAAGTTTTTTATTTCTTCCTGTTTCAGTTTTGGTCATTTACATGTTTCTAGGAATTTACCCATTTCTTCTAGGTTGTCAGATTTGTTGGCATACAGGGGCACCTGGATGGCTCAGTTGGTTAAGCATCTGGCTCTTGGTTTTAGCTCAGGTCATGATCTCACAGTTCATGAGTTTGAGCCCTGTACTGGGCTTCACAATGACAGTGTGGAGCCTGCTTGGAGTTTTCTCTCCATCTCTCTCTGCCCCTTCCCCTCCCCCCACTTCAAAATAAATAAACTTTAAAAAATTTGTTGGCATACAATTTTTCATAACTTTCTCTTATAATTTTTTGTATTCCTGTGGTGTTGGTTGCTATTTATCTTCTCATTTGTGATTTTATTTATTGGAGTCCTTTGTCTTTTCTTTTTGATAAGTCTGGCTTGAGGTTTATCACATTTTATTAATTTTTTTTTCAAAGGATCAGTTCCTGGTTTCACTGATCTGTTCTATTTTTCTAGTTTCTATAACATTTATTTCTGCTCTAATTTTTATTACTTCCTTCCTTCTGCTGGCTTTGGGTTTTGTTTGATATTCATTTTCTAGCTCCTTTAATATAAGATTAGGTTGTTTGATATTTTTCTTGCTTCCTGAGGTAGGCCTATGTTGCTATATACTTCTTACGACCGCTTTTGCTGCATCCCAAAGGTTTTGGACCACTGCGTTCTCATTTTCATTTATTTCCATGTAATTTTTTATTTCTTCTCTGATTTCCTGGTTGAGCTGTTCAATGTTTAGTAGCATGTTGTTTAACCTCCATATATTTGTGGTCTTTCCAATTTTTTTCTTGTAGTTGGACTTCTAGTTTCATAGTGTTGTAGTCAGAAAAGGTACATGGTGAGGCTTTAATCTTTTGGCATTTGTTGAGGCCTCTTTTGTGAACTACTGTGTGATCTATTCTGGAGAATGTTCCATGTACACTTGAAAAGACTGTACATTCTGCTGAAAATCATACACTTTAAATATACATTCAAGGAAAGGGAAAAGGAACTCCAGATAACTGTAGTAATTAATGGAAGCCAACTCAATCCAAATATATCTATCTACATATCCTCCCCCCCCAAATCATTCAGCTCATTAATAATAAAATCACTCAAATCCCATGACCTGCATATAACCAGAAGATACAAATTTCTACAAATTTCAAATTACAGGCAAGTAGAAAAATAAATACCAATTCATAGCGAAGCTATTTCTCAAGCTCCCACAGCAAATCATTTCAGAGAACTAGTAGGGTTCTGGAAAAACTGAGCAGAAAAGAGAAGAGGGCAACTGAGCTAACATCACACCAGAAAGAGAAAGTCCACCCTAAATTTGACAAAGTACTGGTAGATACGAACACTAACTAAAAGGAAGAAACTTTAAAAAGTGCACAAGAATCAAGGAGTCAATCTTGGAAAGGCAACCACTCTGGACAAGAAGGTAAAAAGGCAAAGTCACACTTTGGAGACTACATGACAAAGGGAAAAAGCAGCAAGAAAAGGAAATTTATACCCTATAAGACCAAAGAAAATCTCCTTTCTTTAGTATCACTAATTACTAAAGCAAAATTGCCCTCTTCACTCTACAAACAAAACTCTAAAGCTAAAAATTATAATAGTTCATTCTTAAAAGTTCAACAAAATAATTTTAATATATAAAAAGAATAAAATTTAACTTTTCCAATTTAAAAAAACAGTAGTCTATAGTATAAATGACCAAAGCAAATTTAAGATACTACTAACAGGCATTTTTCAAAAAGTATTTATGTTAAAAAAATGAGAAACAAAGTCATATCCCAAACTTTAACTTGAGTCAAATACACTTACACACAGCCCACTTTACAAACTTGGGTGAAACGGAGCTGAACAAGTTAGATAAATTATGTTACGTTGTGATTAAATAGGAAAAAAATGGTAATTTTTCCCCTCCACATAATTGATAAGCAAAAATATACATATTATTAAGTGTGCATTTTTTTAAAGGAAATATAGAAGTCATAGCCTAGTTTGGCATATGCCATAACAGCTACACTTATAATAAACAAAAGTCTAGAATTTAAATTTTTTTTTTTAATGTTTATTTATTTTTGAGACAGAGAGAGACAGAGCATGAACAGGGGAGGGTCAGAGAGAGAGGGAGACACAGAATCTGAAACAGGCTCCGGGCTCCGAGCTGTCAGCACAGAGCCCGATGCGGGGCTCGAACCCACGGACCACGAGATCATGACCTGGGCTGAAGTCGTACGCTCAACCGACTGAGCCACCCAGGCGCCCCATAGAATTTAAAAATTATGCCTTAGAACTATGTGCACATCAAGTTTTGATCCAACAAAATTCTAGTTTGACACAGTTGCTTGACAATCCGCTATAGGAATATTTCTATTTTTTTTTAAGCAGTGATTGATGAAACTTTTTCCCTTAAAAACTCTTACACAGAATTCCCAAATGGAAAAAGCAGAATTGCCCTTGAAACCAGGACTAAGATCTAGAAGGTGAGGGATTCTACATGTCCTTCTTTAGGTCTCTACTGGAAAGTCTAAGCTTCTAGTGTCTATGTGCAACAGTGAATAATGTTTCCTAAAGAATACTGTATAGGGTTCTGAATTACAAAGAGATACTGGTTAAAATAATTATAGTAAATACTTTTTCAGTCCACTTACCTACATTCCACATAAAGGCTTGTGATCTTGCAGTGACATTTTATTCTAAGCATCTGAACACAAGGAGGACATTCTCCAGGGTGACATGGCAAAACACATGGATGGGGACAACCCAGAGGCCGTGATTTAGAGCACCCTTCTTCACACTGAAGGCATTCTGGGCCAGCCTGATGGGTAGTAAGGAAATAAATCATCTAAGTACAGAAGTTGAACACTTCTATATATTAAAACTACAAAATTCACATATCCCATTAAAAAAAAAAAGCACTTTTGCAGCTCTTGAGAATATAGTTAATAAAACGGTGCATGCTTTCACTCTTTAAAATTATTCAAAATGAAAAAATATATATTAAAAATGAAGAATCACCACTATTCACAAACTGGTATGTCTACAAACTTCATTAAATCAAATTGCGTCATCTGAAATTGTACTTGATTACATGAAGTATTCCTACTAAAAATTTAAATTACTTCCTAAAGAATAGTTTGTAGCAGAAAAAAAATAAAGAGTAAAACATTATCAATTCATTTCCACCCAACAAGCACGATCACCATCAAACTAAAGAAATCAACACCCTGTTAATACATAAATAACAATTCCCAAAGCATTCAGTGTTCTGAAGATACTGATCTCATCTAGCCAAAGAGAAACATGTATAGAGGGGAAAAAGAATGACCAGAAGTTTATGTTTTAATGCACTTCAGTGAACCAAGATTACATTACATTTACAAGTAAATGTACTTCAGAGCATCTGGGTGGCTCAGCTGGTTAAGCTTAAGGGTAGAATTCTTGGTTTCTCCTCAGGTAATGATCTTACAGTTCTGAGATCAAGCTACCCATCAGGCTCTGTGCTGACGGTATGAAGCGTGCTTGGTGTTCTCTCTCTCCCTCTCTCTCTGCACCTCCCCAACTCACACATACACACACGTGTGATCTCCCTCTCTCTCAAAATAAATAAACTTGAAAAAAAATATGAAAAAAATAAATGTACTTGAATGTAACTCAAGAAGGCACCTCTCTCCTCTAGTAATTTAATACTTTAACTATATCTACAAAAGAAGGTTAAAAATTGTTATTACAAGATAGTATTTATTTTCATACGTCATACACGAAGTAAAATAAGAGAGCTATAGACATGGGTAGTGTCTTAAAGTTTAAAAACGTTTTATCATTCCTAAGTAAAGCTATGATTACAAATGAGTTATTATGTCAATAAAAACCCAAGCTACTTTTAACATACATGATTAAAAAGTATCTCGTGGGAGGGGCTAAGTGGGTAAGGGGCATTAAGGAATCCACCCCTTAAATCATTGTTGCACTATATGCTAACTAACTTGGATGTAAATTAAAAAAAAAAGAAAAGAAAAAGTGTCTCAATTATGAAACATTCTTCTATAAATAATTTCTATTTTTTAATTTAAAAACTATATTAATTTATTCACACTTATTCAGCGTTATGTGCCAGGAATCATTCACACACTGGGAATATGCAAAATGGGAGAGATCCCTGACCTAAGAAACTTAAATTTAAATGGGGGAGATAAAGAACATAACAGAATGTCTTCATAAATATTCTGAAAAAAGATAAAGCAGGATAAGAGAGGGTAATAGGAGCAACATGAAGAAATCCCTGTTCATATTTGAACAGGAATTAAGTTAAATAAGGGAGAAAGCCACAAGAATATAGAGTTCCAGAGGGGAAAAAAAACTAAGTGCAAAAGCTCTGACAGAAGAACAAATGTGGAATATTCAAATAGCAAGAACAAAAGTAGAAGGGAACAAGTGAGCGACGAATGAAAAGGTAGGAAATGTCATCAGAAGTTACATCAGTATAAAGTCTTATTGGGCTATCATAAGGCCATCTGCATTTTATCCTGGGAGTTACTGAAAGCTACTGATGGGTTTTGAGCAGGGAGATGACACATGACTTATTTTGTTTTCTTACATTTTTAAAAGATGAAGTTGGCTAATGCAGTAAGACAAACGTGGGAGTGGACAGCCTGGCTAGGAAAATACTGCAGAAATCTAGGGAAGAGGTGATGGTGGCTTGAATGAGAAGGTTGGTGTCAGAGGTTATAAGAAATAGATTCAGGGATCTACTTTGAAGATAATAAACCTAACAAGATTTGTTGTGAGACAAGGAAAGGAAAATAAGAAAGAAATCAAGCAATGTTCCTGTCTTTGATCTGCAGAATGGTGTAAAACTGATAAAACAACTTTCTGAAATGGGAAAGACTGGAAAAAGAGAAGCAGTGAATCTCAAAATATGCAAACATAACCAAAGATGACACACATAGTCTATCTCATTTGTTTCTTCCTGGCTATGTGGTACATCTGTAATAATCTTTCATTTAAATAAATAGAAGACCATACTGGGCTGGAAGTTAATATCAGGTAGTATCAGGGATACTACCTTCTTATAACTACTCTCTTGGTTATATTAACATGAACAAGTCACTTGAAAACCTTCAGTTTCCCTATCTGCAAAAGAAGAATTATACAGATGGTATGGGGCTCCTTTGTTCCAGTTATGAAAAAAAAAAAAAAAATCACTGAATCTATACTTGCTATCTTCCTGGATCACTTCCAATATCAAGTTCTATCTTCCAGAAGAATCTACCTTAATTCAGAAATACAGCAAGACTGGCTGTCAAATATCTTACACAGTTCTTATTTTAAAAAGGGGTGGGGGCGCCTGGGTGGCGCAGTCGGTTAAGCGTCCGACTTCAGCCAGGTCACGATCTCGCGGTCCGGGAGTTCGAGCCCCGCATCAGGCTCTGGGCTGATGGCTCAGAGCCTGGAGCCTGTTTCCGATTCTGTGTCTCCCTCTCTCTCTGCCCCTCCCCCGTTCATGCTCTGTCTCTCTCTGTCCGAAAAATAAATAAATGTTGAAAAAAAAATTTTTTTTAATAAAAAAAAAAAAAAAAGGGAGACACTGGGCGCTTGGGTGGTTCAGTCGGTTAAGCATCCGAGTTTGGCTCAGGTCATGATCTCATGGTTCACAGGTTCATGCACCGCGTCAGGCTCTGTACTGACAGCTCAGAGCCTGGAGCCTGCTTCAGATTCTGTGTCTCCCTCTCTCTCTGCCCCTCTCCTGCTCACGCTCTGTCTCTGTCTCAAAAATAAACATTAAAAAAAAATTTTTTTTTTAAAGGGAGACAGGAATTTTAACCAAGGGAGCAATATTGGGATAATCTACAATAATTCCCCAATTAGTCATACCATCTTTTTTAAATGAGTTTTTCCTGATTCATCTGATGTCTAGAAATCCCAAAAGGATAGCAATCCCAATTATAAGCAAGGAGATGATGAGAAGGCAGAATAAACATGTGCGTTATTATTACAAATTGGAAAATGAATCTTGATGAGTAAAATTTTTCTTTCCTGTTTTATTATAATATATTTGACATTTCATAAATTTAAGGTGTTCCACATTTATATACTATGATTATCATCATAGCAAAAATTAGAACCTTTATCACATTACAGAATTATCCTTTGTTTTTAATGGCTGAAATAATTAAGTTCCAATCTCTTACAAAGTCTGATGATTATAACAAAATTCTTTTTTTTAAATCAATGAAACATGACACATCATACACACTTGCTTGTAGCAGTGATTTTCAAACACTTTTGTGCATGATCAATCACTTGGCAATTGTTAAATGCTGAGGTACGACCTGAGATTCTGTTTCCAACAAGATTACAGGTGATGCCAATGCTGCGTGGCAAGGGTCTACCATATACATAAGCGTATAGGAAATGTATGTGTCTATGTGTGATTACGTACCGATATATTTTTTTCTTTTTCATTTATTTTCGGTACAGATTTCCCCCAAAGATTATCCTCATTATTTCTTCCTCTTCTTTTTTTTTTTTGTATTTTTGAGGTTTTATTTTTTATGTTAATACATCAAAATCACTATGGACAGTATTCTTAGAGAGTATGTTCTCTTCAAGTAGAAGAAACGGAAATACTTATTATTTCGTCTTTCAGTCACTCTAAAAATTATTTGTGCCCAGGTTTGCTTGGGAAATACACTCACTTCAATTGCCATCCATCTCACACCTTTCCCCAATTAACCACAGTTCCACTCACTGCAGCCAGTGAATTAGACAATAGAGATATATCTGTTGCTAATTGTAGCAATCAGAGCCATAGCTTTAAAGAACAGCTTTGACTGGACTGAGAGATCTACAGAGATAAGAAACAAAAGACTTTTGATTCCAGTCAATAAACGCTTTTTAAATACCCGATATTTAATATTTATTAATTTAATATTTTTAGGATGTTGTAAGCTCTGTGCTACAACTCAAGGTAGAAGCTGAATTAACAATTCCTGAGCCATTTGGGTCAAGACAGACATACAAGGAGATCATCTCCAGTGGGTCTCAATTGAGATGTTACAGTAAGGAATTTTAAAGAGTTCATGATATATTTCATGTTTAATATATAAATTAGAATGATTGCAAAGTTATCCCCTAAATAATGTAATTTTCATTCACTTGCACTGTAGTAGCCTTCCTTGAGTGGGAGACAAAGGTGGACTTGTAGCTAAATTGAGATGAATTGCATGTAAGTTATAACCCAAACTTTACCACAGCCATTGCCCATGGAGCAATGCTGGGATAATCCAAGATAATTCCCCAATTGGTGTCTTATCAGCTCTTAAAATGAGTTTTTCCAACTCATTTGATGTTCTGGAAATCTAGAGAAGATATAGCAGCTGTACTCTGACTAAAGTGATTTTGAAATATTTATGTGAGTATGATTTTATAATTCCACTCTCTTTTTCATTTTATCATGAGAACATTTTTATTAAGGATCAAAGCACGGATCAGTGAAGAAATTATAGGCAATATATCTACATATATGTCTGCACATGAGCAAGAATGATACTATGGACATTTATATTATCAGGCTTTACAACTACTGAATCAAAGACAAAAAAAAAAGTAACAATGCAAGTGAATTTTTCAATAGCATACAATTCATATTAATAATTTAAACATTTGAAAATTTAATGTTATTTAATAAAATGAATCTTAAAATCTTTGGCTTACTTCTCATGACACACAGTTGCTAATAATATTATGATTCCCTATAGAATGGAAGTCTTTGAAAAAACATTAAATATTTTAAAAATATATAATTTTTTATATAACAAAGTTTATTTTTTATTCACACATCATGTCAAATGTAGGCTGGCAGGGGACTCCGGCAAATCAATGATTCTGGGATACAGGATGATGAGGAGTTTGCTAGCTTTTAACTGTATCACAAGAGACATACAACCTCCTCCATCATGGAAACAGAGAAAGAATGGTTAATGATAAATTTAAGATTTCTCTAACTATTCCTGAAGTTGAATAACATTTCTGCCTATGTTTTATTGGCCAGAGCCTTGCATATGGCCTAGGAAATTCAGAGCAGGAGACTGACTATCTGTATTCTGTTTCAACAGGAATCTGGTATATTTTATTGCTATTGTAAATGATTTTGCTGGGTTTTGTTAGTTTTATTTGTTGATGAATTTAAACATTTAAAAATAAAATTTAATAGGGGCATATGAGTGGCTCAATCAGTTGAGTGTCCTACTCTTGATTTTAGCTTAGATCATGATCCCAGGGTCGTGGCATGAAGGCCTGCATCAGGCTTCATGCTGAGCATGGAGCCTGCTTAAGATTCTCTCTCTCTCCCTCTGTCCTTCTCCCTGGCTCATACTCCCCCACTCTAAATATATATACTTATATATATATTTATGTTTTATGTTATTTATATATTATATACAAAAAATTTAGTATCATTTAAAATTTTATTGGCTATATTTATTTTTCCTTGTAAAATGGCAATTTTTAGCGATCTTTCGATGGTTGACTTATATGATTTGTAAAATGCTTTTAGTGAATTTCACACACACATACCCTACATCTGTGATGCTACTTACTTTATTTCCAACAAAAGATTAGAAATTTATTAAAATTGTGGACATTGTCTATCATACATGTTAGGTTTAAAAAACAGCTAAGAAAAAATGTTCCAGAATTAAACTCAGAGATATAAACGGACAGAAGTGGAAGTGATATTGCTATCTACTATCTAAATAGATACGTAATTTCTGTACTTTTATCATAAAATGAAAGCCTATGTATTAACACAGGTACAGTATGTAAAGAGTACATTAAAAGGCATATCATGAGCTAGCACAAAGATACAGAGAAATGTACACCAAGCTGTTAAAGCTGCTTGTATTAAGAAAGGCAAGGAAGGAGAAGAGATGAGGGCAAGAAAAAGGAAAATAGTTATAACAAAATGGAAAAATATTTATGGTATAATTATCCAAAAGAATGTTTCAAGCATACTATAAGCACATATATATTCAACCTAAGGATATTACCTTGTTTTGGCCAATGAAGGCATCAATTTCAGTTACTTTGTGGCATTCTTTCATACATGTATGATTCTGACAATCTAAGGTTCGTCCACAGACTCTCTTACAAGAGTAGGGTCCTACAGTATGGCATGGTAGTGGACTCACCTTAAAAAAAAGGAAAAGAAAAGAAAAGAAAACATTAGCAACACACACACAAAACCTTCTGACCCATATGTCTGAAGTGACTCTGTTATCATTTAAGAACAAGTTTCATAAAGGTCTAATACGTTTTCATTAATAATAGTTATTATCAAAATCAAAGTAACCTGTCAAAAAATCCAAAAAAACGAATGCCAATAAGCAAAACATTCTATTCCTAAAAAGGGAAATTCAATATAATGATGCTATGGTGACCACATAGACATAGGCTAATTCTCAAAACCACTGTATATTTTAAAAATCAGCAAATAAACTCTCGTACTTTTTAGAGCACTAAAAAAAAAACACAAAAAACAATACTTTGACTTTGTCATTTCTAACAATCCCTATACAGTAACATAGATTATAAGCTTTACTTAAAACTTGTACCTATAACTCACCTCATGCTTCCCAAGACATTCTCTGCAAGAAAAAAAATAAAATGAAAACATTATAAATTCTTCAAAAAGATTACCTAAAGCAAAGGTGCTAACGCCACTAGTTTTACTACATAAAAAAGCACATATGGAATAAGTGATTATAAAAAGATTACAGGATACAAAATTAACATACAAAAGCCAACTGCTTCCCCCATATACCAGAAATAAACAATTCGAATTTGAAATTAAAAACACACCACCATTTATATTAGCACAAAAAAATGAAATAGATACAAATCTAACAAAATATATACGTGATCTATATGAGCAAAACTACAAAATGCTAATGAAAGAAATCAAAGACAATATAAAGATATTTCATGTTCATTGATAGGAGGGCACAATATTGTTAAAATGTTGATTCTTTCCCAACTTGATCTAGATTCAATATAATTCCCATCAAAATCCCAGCAAGTTATTAATAGTGGACACCAACAAACTGATTTTAAGGTCTATATAGAAAAACAAAAAAACCCAGGATAGTCAACACAGTATTGAAGAACAACACAGTGCTAACACTACCCAACTTAAAGACATCCTATAAAGCTACTGTGATCAAGACAGTATGGTACTGGTAACAGTAAACAGACAAATAGATCAGTGGAACAGAATACTGAGCCCAGAAACAGACCTACACAAATATATACTCAATTGGTTTCTGATGAAGGAAAAATGCAACTGAATAGAGAAGGGACAGTCTTTTCAACAAATGGTTGGTACTGGAATAAAGACATCTACATGGGAAAAAAAAAAAAAAATCCAAACAGGCATTATACCTTTCACAACAGACAACTCAAAAAGGATCACAGACCTAAATGTGAAATGTGAAATTATCAACATAGGAGAAAATCTAGGTGACCTTGTGTGTGGGGATGACTTTTTAGGTACGACACCAAAGGCATGATCTCCGAGAAAAAAATGGTTAAGCTATACTTTATTAAACTAAAACATCTGCCCTGTGAAAAACACTTAAAAGAAAAGCCACAGACTTTGGGAAAAAACGTATCTGGTAAAGGGTTCGTATCCAAACTGTAAGACAAATTCTTAAAACTTAATAATAATAAAGCAAACAATCCAATTAAGAAAAATGATCAAGATGTGAACAGAGAACAGACACCTCACCCTCTAAAGAAAACATACAGGTGGCAAACAAACCTATGAAAAGATGCTGAACATCATGTCATTACAAAACTGCCAATTAAAATGAGATGCCACTGCATACCTATTAGAATGACTAAAACCCAAAACACTGACAAGCAGATGCTGGCAAGAATACAGGGCACCAGGAACTCTTGTTGCCGATAAGAATGCAAAATTGGTACAGTCACTTTGTCAGAGAGTTCGGCAGTGTCTTACAAAGCTAAGCTAGACTTACCATATGATCCAGCAAAACCTACACGTGAATGTTTACGCAGCTTTCTTCGTAACTGCCAAAATTTGGAAACAACCAAAATGTCCTTCAATAGGAAAATGGATAAACAAACTGTGGTACATTCATACAATGGAATATTATTCAGCAATAAAAAGAAATGAACTACCAAGACATAAAAAGACATAGAGAAAACTTAAATGCATAGAGAAGACTGTAAACCATCTAATTCCAACTATATAACATTCTGATAGGCAAAATGATAGAGACATTAAAAAGATCAGTGGTCACCAGGGACTTGAGGAAGAAGGTGAGGGATAAACAAGAATAGTACACGATGTTTTTAGGGCAGTGGCTATAGAATATGATATTGTAATTAGCGGATACACGAGATCAGGCATTTATCAAAACTCATAAAACCATCCAACACAAAATATAAATCCTAGTATAAACTATGAACTTTAGTTTATAATATTATCATTATTCAATATCAGTTCCTCAAATGTAAAAAAATATATATATATGCCACACTAAATGTTAACAAAAGAAACTGTGTTGCAGGACCATATGGGAATTCTTTACTTTCTGAGTAATTTTTCTGTAAACCTGAAAATCATCTAAAAAAAGATAAAGTCTATTTTAAAAAAACTAAAAAATAACATTTCATTTCCCTTTCCAGGGACAGTTTCTAAACTGTCTTGTGATCCTACTCTGGCCAATGAAATGTGAAAGGAGTTTTGCTATGGGGCTTCTGGAAAAGGCTTCTCACTCTTTAAAAATAGAGGATGTTGGGGCGCCTGGGTGGCCCAGTCAGTTAAGAGGCCAACTTCGGCTCAGGTCATGATCTCGCGGTCCGTGAGTTCAAGACCCGCGTAGGGCTCTGTGCTGACAGCTCGGAGCCTGGAGCCTGTTTCAGATTCTGTGTCTCCCTCTCTCTCTCTCTGACCCTCCCCCATTCATGTTCTGTCTCTCTCTGTCTCAAAAATAAATAAACGTTAAAAAAAAAAATTTTTTTTTAATAGAGGATGATGGTAGAAGACATAAACAGTTTGTTTCTCTCTTTGGAAAGCTTCCTGTCTGGGTGGGAAGTTTAACAGAAAGCCAAGTAGCCTGAGAGCAAAGATGCCACACTGAGGATAAAACAGAAAGACAGAATCTGGACCCCTGATGATGCAGAACTACATTAACCAGCTTAACCAACCACAGAGCTGCTCTACCTCCAGTCTAACTGCACGAGGCAAAACCGTTGTTATTATGTCACTTTTTATGTAGGTACTTTGTAACTTGAAGCCAAAGGCACCATAATGATACAGCACGTATTTTATGTCCAGAATTCTTTTACCACACAGCCAAATTATTAAAAGTCAGGTTATGTTTAAAAATGGTAGCAAGGGACAAGAAGACATGAACATTCTACTCTAAGAAAAAATTATACTGCCTCGGCGTTCATGTGACAAGTAATATTTTTAACATATACTTTATACTAATTTTATTACACCTGCCACTGAAAAATCATTATATCAGAATTACAAAGACCTTTACATGCTTGTCTCCTCTTTAAAACTGAGATAAGATTTATACTTTTAAAAAAGTACAATTAAGGGGCTCCTGGGTGGCTCAGTCAGTTAAGCCTCTGACTTGGGCTCAGGTCATGATCTCACAGCTCGTGGAATCGAGTCCCGCATCTGGCTCTGTGTTGACAGCTCAGAGCCTGGGGCCTGCTTCATATTCTGCGTCTGTCTCTCTCTCTGCCCTTCCCCCGTTCATGCTCTCTCTCAAAAATAAACATTAAAAAAAATTTTTTTAAAGCACAATTCAGTGGTTTTTAGTATATTCACGAGGTTGTGTAACCATCACCAGTATCAAGCATATTTTCACTACCAACAGAGAAACCCTGTAACTCTAAGAAATCACTCCACAGCCCCTGGCAACCACTAATCTACTTTCTGGTACTATGCATATGCCTATTCTGGACATTTCACATAAATGGAATCAAACATTATGTGGCCTTTTATGTCTGGCCTCTTCCACTTAGCATACTGTTTTCAAGGTTCGTCCATGTTACAGCACGTATCAGTTAATTCATGTATTTTTTATAGCTGAATGATATTCCACTGCATAGTTATACCACATTTTATCCATTCATCAGTTGACAGACGTTTGAGTTGTTTCTACTTTTTGGCTATTAATAATAATGCTATTATTGTCACACTCATGTACAAGTTTTTTATGAACACATATTTTCAATTCTCTTAGGTATATACCTAAAATTGGTAACTCCAAGTTTAGTTTCCTGAGAAACTACCAAACTGCTTTGCAAAGTAGTGACACCACTTTATATCCCCATCAGCAATGTAAGAGGATTCCAACTATTCCATAGTTTCACCAACACTTATGTCTTCTTTATTTTAGTCATTCTAGTGGGTATAAATTGACATCTTAATGTGGTTTTGACTTGAATTTCCCTAATAATTACTTGAGCATCTTTTCACGTTTACTGGCCATATGTAGATCTTCTCTAGAGAAATGTCTGTTCAAAGACTTTGCCCATTTTTTAAAACAGACTGCCTTTTTGCTTCTCAGTTTAAGAATTCTTTACATATTCTGGGACACCTGGGTGGCTCAGTTGCTTAAGCATCTGACTCTTGGTTTCAGCTCAGGTCATGATCTCATGGTTCGTGAGTTCAAGCGCTGCTTGAAGATTCTGCACAGAGCCTGCTTGGGATTCTTTCTCTCTGCCCCCTCCCCTGCTTGTGCTCTCTTTCTCAGAATAAGTAAATAAACTTGAAAAAAAAAAAAAGAAATCTTTATATATTCTGGATAATACTCTTATAGAATATATGATCTACGAACATCTTCCCCCATTCTGTGGGTGACGTTTTCAATTTTTTTATTGTGTCCTTGAAGCACAATTTCTTAATAATGTCCTGACTTTATTTTTTCTTTTGTTGCTTATGCTTTAGGTGGCAGCAATATGTAACAAGCCACTGCCTAACCCAAGGACACAAGGAGTTACACCTGTTTTCTTCTAAGAGTTTAAAACCTCACTTTTAGACCTTTGACCCATTTTAAGATTTACATATGTTGTGCAGTAGAGTTCCAATTTCATTTTTTTTCCGTGTGAATATCTAGTTCTCTCAGCACCCACTATATTTTTTTGACACTCTTGTGAAAAATCAACTGACCATAAACATATGGGTTTCTTTCTGGACTCTCAATTCTATTCCATTGATCAGTATGTCCATCGTTACAATACCACAGATTCTTGATTGTTGAAGTTTTGTAATTTATTTTTTTTAATTTTTTTTTAACGTTTATTCATTTTTGAGACAGAGAGAGACAGAGCATGAATGGGGGAAGGTCATAGAGAGAGGGAGACACAGAATCTGAAACAGGCTGCAGGCTCTGAGCTGTCAGCACATAGCCCGACGTGGGGCTCTAACTCACGGACCGCGAGATCATGACCTGAGCCGAAGTCGGACGCCCAACCAACTGAACCACCCAGGCGCCCCTAAAGTTTTGTAATTTAAAATAAGGAAGTATGAGTTCTCTAAATCTGTTCTTCACTTTCAAGACTGTTCTGGCTATTGTGTCCTTACATTTCCATATGAATTTTGGAAAAAAGCCAGCTGTGATTTTGACAAGGAGTATGTTAAATTTGTAGATTACTTTGGGTAGTAGTGTCTTTAACAATATTGTCTTCCCACCCATAAAAGTGGGATATCTTGCCACTTACTAAATAATTATCTTAGTACCCTTGTCAAAAACTGGCCATTAAGTGTATGAATTTATTTCTAGACTCTCAATTCTATTCCCTTGATCTATATGTATGTATGCCAGTACCAGAGCCTTTGGTCTTCTTTAATTTCTTTCAACAATGTTTTGCAGTTTTCAGTGCATAAAACCTTAGATTTCTTTCATTAAATTTGTTGAATAAACAAGTTGGTTTTCTAATTTTTTAGAGAGTGGGGGAGAGGGGCAGAGGGAGAGAGGCAGATAATCTTAAACAGGCTCCACACTCAGCATGAAGTCTGATGTGAGGCTCAATCCCACGACCCTGGGATCATGACCTGAACTGAAATCAAGAGTCGGACAGTCAACCGACTGAACCGCCCAAGTTGCTTTTTTAGGGCTACTGGAGGTAGAAACGTTTTCTTAATTTCATTTCAGATGGTTCATTGCTAGTGTATAGAATCGACTTTTGTATATCAATGTTGCTTATATGGCGTTACTAAACTCATTCAATATCTCTAATAACTTATGTAAAGATTCCTTAGGATTTTTCATATACAAGATCACATCATCTAACAATACAAATAGTATGAATACATCTTTTATTTCTTTTTCTAGTCTAATAGGTCTGGCTAGCACCTCTAATACAATGTAAACATAAATAGGAGCAAGAGCAGACATCCTAGTCTTGTTCCTGTTCTTAACAGGAAAGCTTTCAGTCTTTCACTACTAAGTATGATTAAGGGCTTTTCATACATGCCCTTTATCAGGTTGAGGGAGGTTGTTTATTCCAAGTTTGTTGAGTTTTTTTTTTATCAAGAAAGTGTGTAGAATTTTGTCAAATGTTTTTCTGAATCTATCAATTGTCCTTTATTCTAGTGATAAAATATTACTTTGATATTTTGATTTTCATATGTTGAATCAACCTCGTATTTCTGGGATACATCCACTTGGTCATATGCATAATCCTTTTTACATGTTGCTAGATTCAGTTTGTAGTATTTTGTTGAGAATTTTTGTTATCTATATACAAAAGGGATATTGGTCTATAGTTTTCTTATGAGGTCCTTCTCTGCTTTTAGTATCAGGGAAATACCAACTTCATTGAATGAATCAGGAAATGTCTCCCCACAGTGAAATATTGGTGTTAATTCTTTAAATGTTTGGTAGAATTTACCAGTAAAGTCACCCATCCTCAGCTTCTCCTTATGGTAAGCTTTTGGTTACTACTTTAATCTCTTTACTAGGTATAGTTTTACTCAGATTTTCTACTTCTGAGTCAGCTTCAGTTGTTTTTGTGTTTCTAAGAATCTGTCTATCCCTCCATGTAAACTGTAACCAAAGGAGGGTATAAGTAGCTATACTAATATCAGAAAAAATAGACTTTAGAAAAAAATTGTTATTAGACACAATGAATAGATTTTGATAAGGACCTCCAAAAATTTTCTCTTCCACACTGACATTTTTGTAGATATCTTGAATTTCCTTATTTTACAAACAGAGAAGGGATATGACTTACTCATAGTAGTAGTTAGCGGGAAGCACAACACTGGGCTCAAAAGTTCTTACTCTAAAACACAATTTTAATATACATATCCAAAAAAACTTCCAGCAGCACATTCAAGTGCAAAGGAAAGACTTTTAAATTAATTTCTTAAACCTCTAGTAAACATGACTTAGTAATTCCAGGCAGTTTTTCTATTGTCATAAAATATTTAATCCAACCTAAGATTTCAAGCAAATTAATTGAATGAATGAAGATAGGCATATCTGTTAAATAATCCTCCTGTAAGATAAACTAAGGAATTCAAAGATAACTGACTACAATTATACAATTTTAGTGTTTATGAATCTTTCACTAATATCCAGACTAAAATCACTCTGTAGATATAGCTCCCAGCAACACTTTGCCTCCGAACCTGACTCCATAACCAATATACAAAAATATACATGCTACTTAAACAGAAAAGAAAGATGTGGAGGGACAAAATGAGAGTGAGAGCTTTTAAAAATAAACCAGAAGGCCCTCTGGAAAAGGTTGATATATAAGACGTACCAATATTCAATTTGGAACCCTAATGGTGATTTTCTGTTGCTTCCCAGAACTCTATGCTTCCTCTTCTTCTACATTCCATAACCTCTACTGAAAGTATGAACCATTCCAAGATTCTATTATTACCTTAGGTTTGGCTCCTTACAACTCAGTCCAGGTCATTTTCTGGTCCCTCCAGAAAACTACCTACTTTCATTTTCAATGTTTCCTTCAATTACGCCTTACCTAAAACCTAGCTTTCCTCCATCCTAAAGGAACTCAAAGACTAGCACAGGAATCAGTCAGAAAAACTAACAGAGGATGATCTCTTGGATGAATTATTGTAATGATAAGAAGAGTTGCTATGGAAACTAATAAGGATATTAAACTCCAGCTGGGGGAAAAGCTGAAAAAATATATACATAGGAGAGGTTTTCAAGCAGTATGTAAAATATATTTAGAAAGGAATAAGGCTGAAAGAGAGAGACTGGTTTATGGACTAGGCCTGAAAGAATGATAAACTCAACAAAGAAAAAGGGGAGTAGGTGGCCTAAGACACACTTCAAATTAAAGTGTCAAAAGATTTTTTTTATTTAAAAAATTTTTTTCTTTATGTTTGTTTATTTTTGAGAGACTATGAGCAGAAGAAGAGCAGAGAGAGAGGGAGACACAGAATCCGAAGCAGGCTCCAAGCTCTGAGCTGTCAGTGCAGAGCCCGACACAGGGTTCGAACTCACGGACCATGAGATCATAACCTGAGCCGAAGTCGGGCGCTTGACCAATTGAGCCACCCAGGTGCCCCAGAAAGATTTTTTTTTTTAAGTTAAAATTCTAAAATATTGGAGTGCCTGGGTGGCTCAGTCAGTTAAGTGTCTGACTCATGTCTTGATCTTATGTCACGATCTCATGGTCAGTGGGTTCGAGCCCTGCGTCAGATGCTATGCTAACAGCTCAGAGCCTGAAGCCTGCTTTGGATTCTGTGTCTCCCTCTCTCTCTGCCTCTCCCCTCCATGTTCTCGCTCTCTCAAAAATAAATAAATAAACATTTTAAAATTGTAAAATACTTACGTAGGAATAGGAACTTGACATGGAGGACAAGGTAATGCAGTCTGAATAAATGCTGGTTCAGAAGGCTGTTCCCAAGGGCCTGTAGGCTGGTGCTACAAGTAAAATACATTAACAATTTTAAGGCAGAGGAATTAAATCATAGGGCCATTGTAAGACTCGAATAGTTCCACATATCCTCTGCTCAAGCAGATTGAAATTTTTTCAAGTCATCAACAAACTGTGCTTAGTGAAATATTTTATTCCATCAGATTGTCATTATCAGATTGTTCCCCTCTACACACATTTGACAATAAAAATTGAGGCAGACCCCAGTTTTTAAATGGCAGAACAAAGGCAACATAGCCTCCTACACTTCTCGTTAGCCAAAAGAAGAATGACAAACAGAACTGTAAAATCCAACTTCCACCAGTAGAATGTAATCTCCATTATTTTGTTCACTGTTGTCTCCCCAGCACCTCGAAGAACGCTTATCACACAGTACGGACTTAACAAATATTCACTGAGTAAGTGAATGAATTTTTGAGGAAACCAAAAGATATCTTTAACCCTGAACCACAATATATGAAGGAAGACTGCCAAACTCTTGTGTATCACGATTACAACATGACTATCACACAGTATTAGCAAACATTTGTTTACTGGTTTCTCGCTTTTTCTATACTGTGAGCTTAACACAAAAGATCAAGTCTTATTTACCTTGTACCCCAACTCCTATCACAGTGCTTAACACCCAGTAGATACTTAATCATTGCTTGTTGAATGACTAAGTAAAATTAAGAAAATATGACCCACAGCAATGCACTACCTCTTAATAATATATTCCCTTACCCTGCCAGTTTGCTTTATTAATGCTTGATCATGACATGGAGCAGGACACAAGTGACCACATTTCTCCAAAACTTTTTGGCAAGGTTGATGACATGGAGGACAAGAGCCAAAGTGACAGCGATGTTTTTCTTGACTTGTATGATGGCAAGTTGGTGGTCGACTAAATCATAAAGTACAATTTTTTAAATTACTTTTGATCATTAAACAATTACATCTAAAGTGCAATTATCTATTTATCTTCTGACTCCATACAGAACAAGAATATTGTGAATATCAGTATTTTAGAACATTAAAGAAAAATTGAAGATACTAACAATATTAAAAGTCAGTATGAATTTAAATTCGTAAGAAAGCAGATGTAAGTTTGTGCAGAACTTCATACTAACCTGCACTGCTCTTTGCACTTGGGTGGTCTTGTGGTACGTTCCCGGCCACAGGGCACTGTCACCTTTGTACTACCACAATTGCACTTCACATCTACAGTTTCCGGGCAGGGATAACAACTACCTGAAAAAAACGTCTGAAACTTAAAAAGGACTATAACTACTCAAATGCCCCTCAACAGTAGAATCAATGAGGTTAGCATTCACACAACTGGATGTTCTACAATGAGAATAAAGGAACTACATGAATGAACCTCACACACATAACATTGAGCAAAAGAGTCAGACACAAAGAGTATGTAGTATATGATTCCATTTACACAAAACAAACACAAAAAACTAATCTATACTGTTTGCAATCAGGATGATGGTTACAAAGGATACAAGGAGGGTTTTGGAAATATTGGTAATGTTCTGTTTAATCATCTTGAGTTCTGGTTACCTGGTTATGATCAGTTTGTAAAGGTTCATCAAGCTATACACTTAAGATCTGTATACTTTTTATATCTACACTGGTAATTCCATTAAAAAGTTTTAGGATTTTCTTTAAAAATTCCTAAAAGCTCTACTCTAAATAACAAATTTAACACTCTACTAATTTAATTGCCGCTGCACAAGCAAAATGGATCTAAGTCTTGGAAAATCTAAAGTTGCCAATAGTCTTTCTGGCTTATTTTCACACATACTGCTTATTCAAGTGTATTATTTTTAGATAAATTCCCCAGCAAGAGATAAATTTAGATAAACTTACTTAAATTTATTCAAGTATATTATTTTTAGATAAATTCCCCAATAAGAATAACATCTCTCTTCAGGTTATTAAGAATAGTCAACTTTCTATTACTCGTGCTTTGTGAAGGACTCATTCTCAACCCTTATTTTAGGTTATACCCTTATAACCCTTCTAATTCCAAATATTTCTTTTCTAAACATTTCAAAAAGAATGGTTATTTGGGTTTCAGCTTTCTACCTTCTTTTTTTTTTTTTTTTTTTTTAGCCTTTATTTACTTTTTTGGCACAGGCAACGGACGGGAGAGAGTCAGACGGCAGGCACAGAATCGAAACAGGCTCCGAGCGACGGGTACTGAGCCTGACGTGGGGCTCGAACTCACAGAGCGCGAGATTCGACCTGAGATACAGTCAGACGCCCAACCAACTGAGCCACCCAGGCGCCCCTCTACCTTCTTTTGTTGTATGTTGGTAAGGATACATAAAAACAAAATCAAAGAAACTCTTTTAAACAGGCTATAACATTCCCCCCACGGTTCCAACATCATCTTCTTCCCACCCGAGTGTTCTCAGTAACTAAGGCTCCTCACTAGAACTGAAATAGCAAGAAGGGAATAAGAGTCTTCAACTAAGGAGTGAGGATCATAAGAGACTGCCGCCTTTGTGTCAAGACCAAGCAAAATACTGAATAGCAGTTAACCTGATAACAGATAAATGATGAAAAGCATCCTGGATAAAGCCTCTTAAAACAGCTCTTAGAAGGAACAGAAGTTAAGAATTCTGGTTGAAATAATGAACACAGAATAAGGAAATGAGAGTAAAAAGTACAATAGGGAAAAATATAAATATATATGGATTTTACAAATTACCAAATTTATATTTCAGTGTTTTGATAAGTGTAATCCATGAAGTATTTCCCTGATGGTAACACAAGCCAAGTTATCCTGATCCACATGATCAATTTTAATCTTTCCAAAAGAATGACTAGATGTCAAATGTTCTAAATGTTAATAATGACCTTTAACTCTTCTCATGTAGCATATTATATCATTTTCTCCCTAACAATGATAATTTTCAATCACTTTCAGCAATTCAAAGAGAAAACTTATCAAACATAACACCTTTTTTGCCATGCTAACCTACAGCATCACTTTTCTTTTTATGAAAATTAAATCTTGAGAAAAATAAGCAGTAATTTCTGTGAACGGTCTTCCTACTGATCAACAGAATTTGTTACAGATACCTGTACAACATGACAAATTAAAATAGCTTCAGAGAGATTTTTAAAATGAAAAAGCAGCATACAGAAGGTAACTACAGTGACCAGTGGGTCAACGGCCAAAATGGGTACTCATGCAGAATGTTCAGGAACCATAAACACAGATAACCTTGAACTTAAAGAAGTGTAAGTCGAATTTTCCTATGTTCACAGTGCAAACATCCAGTTAGCATCCTCTTCCTAAGAGTCACAGTATAACCTTGATTATGAAGGTATCTAGAATGATGAAAAAGGGTATGGAATAATGGTTCTATATGTCTTCTATAACTGTAGATGGTGAAAGTTACACAATAGTATCTTCCACATACTTTCCATTAAAGTAATTTTTGTTAGGGTCTAATAAGCTTCTTTTTTAAATAAAAATAAATGCTCTGCCAAAAAAAAAAAAAAAAAAAAAGAAGAAGAAGAACCTGGATCTGATCAAACCTCTACATCTCACTAATAATGTAATAATTTATAGGAAATACAGAAGAAAATGTCAAACAATACCACAGAGATGCAATCTGTAACATGTAGACTTTGTGACTAAATAAAGCAGCCTAGTTTCTTAAATAAGTGACAAGGGGTAAAAAAAAAAAAAAAAAAAAAAGGAGATGGAGGAGGGAAAGTATAGATTCATAGACTTTAGAGACATCAACCAATTGCAATATGTCAATCTTATCAGATTGTTGATTCTTACAAACTAAAGTAAAAAATGAAGACATTTATGAGACAAGATATCTAAACAGCTGATATTTGCTGATGTTACATATATTAACTATTTTCAGGTTAAGAATCCACATTTTAGAAATGAATACTGAAGGATTTATGGGATTTGCGTCAAAATAAACAAGAGTGGGATATGTTTTCAACACTCCTCTACTAAATATGATGCTTGCTCTACATTTTTTTTTTTTTTTTTTTTTTTTTACAGATACTCTGTATCAGGCTAAGGATGTTCCCTTCTATTTCCAGTTAAGTTTCCATCAAATATGGATATTGAATTTCATCAACTGTTTTTTAGACATTTACTTAGTTTCATTTTTCCTTTAAACTACTAATGTAGTAAATCACATTATTAGATTTACTAAAGTTTAACCAATCATATACATTATTGGAATAAACCCAACTTGGTTATGAAAGATTAAGGTTTTAGACAGCTAATACTTAATACTGGATAGCTGGATTTGACTAGCTGAAACTTTAATATTTTACAAATATTTACGAGTTACAGAGTTTATGAGTTAGATTGGCTGATCATTTTCTCTTAGTTTCCTTCTCAGATGATATAATCGGACATCTTCCTTTTTTTACATATACTCTCGAACAGTTTATAAAGAGATTGAATATATGTATCTTAAATTTTGTTAATGTGCAAAAATCAACTAAGCCTGGTGTTTTCTTGGCAATTCTAAACTACTGATCCAATTCCTTTAATGGTAATTTAACTAGATAGGTTTTCTAATTGTAGTAAAGGCCAGCATTTTAGTAACGGTCAACAAGGTCCTATACATATTCTTTCTCCAGAACCCTTCATCCCACCATCTCTTTGACCTCATCTCCTACCCTTTGTCCCTTGAGCACTTACTACAGTCCTCTTTGCAATTCCTTCAAATGCTCCTGTCTCAAGGCCTTTGCAACTACTGCTTTCTTGCCCAAAACACTATTCCACCCTCTTTTTCACATGGCTTGTATCCCTTACTTCTTTTAGGATTCCTCTCAAATGTCACCTTTCTAGAGTCCTCCCCAATCACACTATATTTTCTTTCTATACTTGTCACTACCTGATATTCTTTCTTTCTTTCTTTCTTTCTTTCTTTCTTTCTTTCTTTCTTTCTATTCTAACTGAGGGGAAGTTAAAAAAAAAAAAAAAAATGTTCCATAAGAGCAGAAGGCACTTTGTCAATATCGTTCAATTATATATTCCCAGTGCCTGGTACTTAGTAGACACTCAAAAACACTTTTTTAATTGAATTAATGAGTAACATTAGAAAAGTTAATGAAATCTGGGGCACCTGAGTGGCTCAGTTGGTTAAGCATCCAACTTCATTCAGCTCAAGTCATGGTCTTGCAGTCCATGAGTTTGAGCCATGTCAAGCTCTAACCTAACAGCTCAGAACATGGAACCCGCTTTGTATTCTGTGTCTCCCTCTCTCTCTGCCCCTCCCTTGCTCATGCTCTGTCTCTCTCTCAAAATAATAAACATTAAAAAGATTTTTCTTGAAGTTAATGAAATCTAATGAATCAATGATGTCATATGACTATATAAAAATAAAATTCTTGGGGCGCCTGGGTGGCGCAGTCGGTTAAGCGTCCGACTTCAGCCAGGTCACGATCTCGCGGTCCGTGAGTTCGAGCCCCGCATCGGGCTCTGGGCTGATGGCTCAGAGCCTGGACCCTGTTTCTGATTCTGTGTCTCCCTCTCTCTCTGCCCCTCCCCCGTTCATGCTCTGTCTCTCTCTGTCCCAAAAAAATAAATAAACGTTAAAAAAAAAAAAAATTTAAAAAAAAAAATAAAATTCTTTCAGTAATGGTGAAAACTGAAAAACTAGTCCTAAACTTCACAATTTGAAGACACTAACACTATGAGTAGTCCCATGAGAGAACACTCATAGGAAAATGTCTATGAGATTAATAGAATCTGCCACTTTTCCTAACAGGGAGCCAATGTGATATAATGTAAAGATCATTAAAGTTTGAGTTCCCATCTGACCTGCCTGCAACTAGTTCTATGACCTTGGGCCAATAGTTTTTTTGCCTATTTCCTTACTGTACAAAATAACAGCAGCGCAACATATTTTTTGAGGTTTTTGAGGACTAAGAGATTAAGGAAGGTATCAAGCATCCACCTAATCCCACAGTATAGTTTGTCCCAGGTCATAACATTACTAAGTGGCAAAGTCCAGACTTGAACCAGGACCTCTTACCCTAAAGTCCATCCCTTCCTACTACCCTATACAATCAGTGTTTCTTTTTTATATCATCCTACTCCAAATGGGTAAAGTTAACTCAGTTTTTCTTTTTTAAGTTTATTTATTTGAGAGAGACAAAGACAGCATGAGTGGGGGAGGGGCAGAGAAAGGGAGAGAGAATCCCAAGCAAGCTCTGCCCTGCCAGCACAGAGCCCGACTTGGGGCTCGAACTCACAAAACCGTGAGATCCTGACCAGAACTGAAACCAAGAGTCAGATGCTTAACTGACTGAGCCACCCAGGCAGTTTTCATTGTCTAATAACTTCAGCAACCCTAAGACCTGTTCAGGAGGTCTGCAAGGTCCCATGTGCTTAGAGTAGTTTTCCAGGTGCTATGGGTCAAGCGGTATAACAGACTGAATGCAGAAGCACACATGTGAATGTAGCCTATCTTCTATCAAGCTGAACAGTAAAGACATTTACAGAAATGTAAAATACTATTCTTCTCACTACATTTGTTTCAGAAAACAGTCATTTTTCACCAAAAAAATGTTACTGTACTAAGATGTGATGGGTTTATTACTGCTATTTTTAAATAAAATAATAAATATTATTACATTGTATTTTAACTTCAAATACAATAAATACCAATAGATGAAACTAACATTAACAAAAGGTCTTTGGGTACAAAAAGAATGTAAAAGGATCTTGGGACCAAAAAGGCTGAGAACACTGGCTTAGGATACATCCAATCCCTTACTAGATGTCTATTCCATATAAATGTCTAATATTCAAAATAATGCTGAAAAACCTAAGAACATAATAACTAATTTAAAAACTGTGGGGGAGATGCTGGGAAGAAGTAAGGAAACAACATGGTATTATGGAAAGAACTTTTATATGTAGGAAGCCTGTGTTCAAATCTTAGCCATACTTCTTTACTAGGTATTTCCCTGAGTAAGTCATTGAAGTATCTTTGGCTTCAATCTCCTTGTCCATAAAATAGGGATACTGGTGCTGCCCTACATTCTCAAGGTTGTTAAGAGTAAGATAATGAATATAAAACTCTATCAACTATAAAGCACTGTATAAATACAAACAAAAAATTACAGCTATTATTAAATTTTACCTCTATGGCAGACAGATGGACATTTATGGTTCCTACATCCTAAAGTCCGTCCACAGTTTTGATCACAAGGTGGACAGTTTCCAGGACAACACTGAAGGGAAAGCAATATACAGAGAACAGGTCACTTGAAAACCACACATAATATGAATGTCATTATTCTCATAACTTATGAAAAGCAAAAGAACTTTTCACCATAAGAATAAAAGTATTCAAGAGTATCCACATTCTTCTAAGTAGACAGACTGTATTAAGAACTTATAAATGTAAATAGACAATGACCTAATTTAATGAAATTAAGCTAAGGTTTCTTGCCCTTCAGTTAATTATTCTGTGACTAACAACAGTCCCATTAGATAATTTCATTTCTACTTATCTATGCAGAGATTGCCAGCATTAACCAAAGGAACGGATCTGGTCAACTCCTATAGTCAATTTAGGCAATTAGTCTATTTTTTAAATTTAATGAAAATAAGTCAATGTACAGTTCAATGTATAGATTAGTTTGGCAGTTATTTTCTTAAAGTTTATTTATTTATCTTTAGAGAGAGAGAGAGAGAGAGAGAGAGAGTAGGGGAAGGGCAGAGAGGGAGAGAGAGAATACCAAGCAGGCTGCTCACCGGCAGCACAGAGCCTGATGTGGGGCTCAAACTGACGAACCATAAGACCATGACCTGAGTTGGACGCTTAACCAACTGAGCCACCCAGGCACCCCAGCAGTTATTTTCAAATCATGGAATCAAAGACTAAAGGAGAGAAAAAGAGAAAGGCTAATTGTTTCTAACTTTGTTTTGTCACCTGTTTTCCAATCCATTCATGCAAACTTCTCCCAATTTTCATTCATGAACACAAAGCAACTAACTACTTAAAGCCCATCTTGCCATGCTAACTCCTTCCTTGGCCTCTCATATATCCAAACTTTGGAGAAAAAAATACTACAACTGTCTTAAAGAAACTTAGGGTTGTAACCTACTTAAGAGCAAGTCTCAGTACATAAAAATAACTCAGAACACGCAGTATTGAAAAACAATTAAAAGTCAAAATAGTTCATTCAATTAGACAAATATTTACCAAGTAAAACTATGTGCCTATCATTCTGCCAGTTAACAGTGGGAGAAAAGAAAGTTATGTGGTCCGTGACTTAATAAGACTTTTGACATTTGTGTTTTTGACCATGGAGGAATAACAATCAGATTTACTCTCTTAAACAACTAGAGTATCATACAAAATATATGAAACAACAGACTATGGACATTAGACAACTAGACAGCATAAGACAGCAACCCTAAAAGAAGAGAAACAAACAATGTGAGTCTTATGATAGCACTTGCTCAGACCTGGAGGCTACAGAACAAGGAAGAAGATCACAAGCAGAGTCTGGTGGTCTCACCAAGCTGAGAAGACAAAATTCATAGTTCAGAGAGGTCAGTGTGGCTTGAATTTGTGGAGAAGTGGTAGCAGTACAGAGAAAGCTCTGTCGAACTTACAAAAGGACCTCTCAAGTCTTTGGCTAAGTACTGGTCTTTACATGTGTGAAGCAGAAACTATTCAAAATCTGAGAAAGAACCAGTGGAAGAAGGTACAATACAACTGTTTCCAGAGATTATTCAAGACTAGAAATAGGTTGTGCTCCCTATGGCCAGAATGGAAGAACTTCCTAACACACAGGCATCACCTAGAGTACTTACAAGAATTATTGCCTCAGTAGCAACACCAAATTAGTCCTAACTAAAAGGGTGGCCTCAAAACACCTAATAAAATTAAATCTCAAAAGAACCAAATGATTTCTAAATAACTTAACTTCAAAACAGAAAAAAGCCTAAAAATATTTAAAGACATACAAAACAAACCCCCAGCATCCAAAAATGTAAAGTTCACAGTGTCTGAAAACTAATCGAAAATTACCAATCACAAAAATATAATGCAAAAGAAGAAAAGTCAATCAATAGAAATAGGCCCAAACATGATAGATGACAGAATTAGAAGGCAAAGACATTAAAATGGGCATTGTAAGTATAGCCCATCCATATATTCAAGAAGATAGAGGAAAGCATGAGCATGGTAAGGAAAGACATGGGAGATATAAAAAAGACCCAACTCCAACTCTCAGAGATGAAAAAATACTATATCTGAGATGAAAAAACACAGGCAGATATAAACATCAAATTAGATAATGTAGAAGAAAATAAGTGAACTTGAAGACAAAGTTACATAAACTAAAATAAAACACATAAATTACAAGGACTAAATAATAAATGGAGCATCAGTGAGCTGTAGGACTTCAAGCTGCATAACATACATGTCTTTAGAGTCTCAGAAGGCAGTGCACGTGGGAAAAATATTTGAAGAAACAAAGACTGAAAATTTCACAATTTGATAAAAACTATAAACAGATCCAAAGAAGCTCAACAAAAACTAAGCTAAAGAAACACAAAGAAAGCCATATGAAGGAACGCCGCAAATAAACTGCTGAAAACCAACAGTATAAAGAAAAATATCTAAAAATACCCAAAGGAAAGAAGAGGCATTACATGCAGAGGAAGAAAGATAACAATCACAGCACACTCTTTGTCGGGGGGGAAAAAAAAGGCAAGCTAAATGATAATGGAGCAACATCTTTAAAGTATGGGAGAAAAGTTATCAAACTAGAATTTTACCATAGAACCATGTTTCACAAAGGCTAAAGGTAGTTTATAAAAGTTGAAAGACGTCATGACCAACATTACAAAAAACGTTAGAAGTCCGCTGACAGAAAAAAAATGAAAACAGAAACCCCAATCTATGTAAAAGGATGAAAAGCACCAGAAGTAGAGTTTGATGACAAATATAAAAGACTACTTTTATTATTTTTTCAAACTCTTTAAAAGATATCTATTTAAAGCAAAGGTAAAATTAATGTATTTGGAGTTTATAAAATACATGTATATAAAATGTGTGAGAATCCAATAAAAGAGTTAAAATGTAATCATGGAAAAACAATACTCACTTAAACAGAAAACAAAAAGATGGTAAAAGAAAAAACAACAGATGGACAAATAGAAAATAAATAGCAAATGACAGATTTAAATACTACCATACTAAAGATCACATTAAAAGTGTATTTTGGGCAGGGGGAGGGGCATCTGGGTGGCTCAGTCGGATGAGCATCCGACTTCACCTCAGGTCATAATCTTGCAGTTCATGAGTTCGAGACCCACATTGGGCTTGCTGCTGTCAGCAAAAATAAACTTAAAAAAACTTTTTTTGAAGTTTGTTTTTGAGAGTGAGGAAGAGACAGAGTGTGAGCATGAGTGACAGAGGGACAGAAAGAGAGGGAGAGAATCCCAAGCAGGCTCTGCGCTGTCAGCTCGGGGGTGGGGCTCAATCTCATGAACCGTGAGATCATGACGTGAGCTGAAATCAAGAGTCAGGCACTTAACCAACTGACCTACGCACGTGCCCCAAAGATCGTATTAAACGGCAATGATTTACAGCCAAATTAAATGACAAAGACTGTCAATGTTTAAAGTCGAAGGTATTATAAAATAAAATCTATATGTGATCTATAAGAAATCCACTTTATTTTGAGAGAGAGAGAGTACATGCGCATGTGAGCAGGGGAGGGGGGAGAGAAAGAGGGGGAGTGAGAGAATCTTAAGCAGGCTCCACACACAGTGCAGAGCCCTATTCCCCTATTCGGGGCTTGATCTCATGACTCTGAGATCCTGACCTGAGGTGAAATCAAGAGTTGGTTGCTTAAATGACTGAGCCACCCAGGCACCCCAGGAAATCTACTTTAAAGATAAGATATGAATAAGTTAAAAGTAAAAGAATGGGAAAAGATACTCATGTTAACGTTAAACAAAACAAAGTTGGTATCACTACATCTAAATGGATTTAGGCACAAGAAAACCTTACCATAAGGGTAAGGGATAATTCACAATGATAAACAGGACTCAAAAAAAACCACAAACCTACAGACTCAATAAAATACTCCAGTCAACCTTACATAGAACCAAGTGTTTATAAATAAGATTTGAACACTAAAAGTTAAGCCTCTACCACCAAATGAACTATCACGCTAACACTGCTATGATGATTTAAAATCCAGGGAACAGGGGCGCCTGGGTGGCTCAGTCGGTTAAGCGTCCAACTTTGGCTCAGGTCATGATCTCGCGGTTCGTGAGTTCAAGCCCCGCGTCGGGCTCTGTGCTGACAGCTCAGAGCCTGGAGCCTGTTTCGGATTCTGTGTCTCCCTCTCTCTCACAGACCCTCCCCCATTCATGCTCTGTCTCTGTCTCAAAAATAAATAAACGTTAAAAAAAAAAAAAAAAGACTTAAAATCCAGGGAACAGAAACAGCCCAGGAACCAAGTTGAAAGGCTTATGTCCAGGACCAAAAAGACCCATCATTTAAACAACTTGATAAGATTTCCCACTGATATAAACAATTAAGATTAATCTAAGACAGAGCCGCCTGAGTGGCTCAGTTGACTGAGCATCCAACTCCTGATTTTGGCTCAGGTCATAATCCCAGGGTTGTGGGATCAAGCCCTGCAGTCAGGCTCCACAGTGAGCGTGGAGTGGGCTTAAGATTCTTTCTCTCTCCCCCTCTGCCTCTCTCTCTCTCTCTCTCTCTCTCTCTCTCTCGCTCAAATAAAAAAAATTAATCTAGAACATTTATTAGTATTTCATATGGAAAGCAAAGAATATGCTTGAACATCTGAAGAACAAATCATGGTAACACTTATCACAGGCACAAAAAGGACAAATTCAAGACGGTTTTTCAAACAGTTTCCCAAGCTTCCTACACATACCTTTCTCCTACACTGATGCTTCTGACAGTCCCGCATCTTAACACACTTAGTTTCACACAGATAAGGTTTATGACATGGCATTCGTTTTGTATGCTTTCCACAGCGACACTGCTTTTCCACTTCCTGGAAATATCGAATAAACGCTATTAAAACCAACTTTTGTTGACTTTTTTTCCACATTGCAATCTCTATAATCAGTAAAAAATGAAGAAAAGTTTTATAAAAATTTCATACAAAGGCTTTACCAAAAATAAAGCTAAATTTCCTTAAAATATTGTTTGTATCTTACTTTGCTCCAACAAAGACTTCATAGAATTTCATTATAGTAAAAATTGGATATTAAATAGTAAAACAATACCACACATTAAAATCACATCTAGTTACACCATACCATCTGCACATCTTGTCTCAGTATAATAAAAGAAATTAGATTATCTAGTAATATGGTCAAAACCAAAATGACATATATAACTTTAACATCTCACTTCTAGGCATTTGTTTCTTTCATTATCATTAGATCAACTTTATCAGTGCCTTGAGTGTCTTCTGAAAACAACCAACCCCGAGCTGGATTATGAAAATAACAACATACAAACTTTTACCAAACACAATCAAACAAAAGGTAATTTTTAGATTTGATTGTTGGCATACTCTCTTGCTTCTCCATCATAAGTATTAGGTCACTAAACTCATACAGATCATGACATAGATATTTATATAAATAATGGAAAACAATTACAGAATAATCTCACTTGACATATTATGCTAGGTGGTTCTTAAAATTAATTACTACAGGAGATGACTAACTTGTCTACATGTTTCACAAGGACCTCGGTGACAACGCTGTGAACATCTATGGATTCCACATTCAAGTACTTTGTCACAACTGTCTCCACAAGTTGGCACATCTTCTGTACAAGGCAAAGAAAACTCTAAGAGCAGACAAAGAGTCAAAGTTAATAAGATACATTACTATAAAGCACTAATAACATGCCATATTCTTTTGACTTCCTAAAGAATGGCAACCCTTTTAGACTATGAATTTGTGTACGTACATAATTTTTAGAAACCGTTAAAAATTTTTTATTTCTTTTTTGAGAGGAAAGAGAGACAGAGAGAGTGAGCAGAGGAGGGGAAGAGAGAGAGGGAGACACAGACTCTGAAGCAGGCCCCAGGCTCCGAGCTGTCAGCACAGAGCCCGACAATGGGGCTCGAACCCACAGACCGTGAGATCATGACCTGAGCCAAAGCTGGAGGCTTAAGCAACTGAGCCACACAGGTGCTCAGCAACAGTTACATTTAATAAAAATAATCCCTAGTAAAAAAGTTTGTTTTTTAAAAAGAATGTGACACATGACAAGTTACCATCCTCAAAAAGCATGTGTTTATATGAGCTAACTATTTCAGAAATACTTATCTCAATAAAAGAGTAAGACCATGTACACCTCTATGAAGAATTAGACAATCTATAGAATTATAAAAGGAAAATTTGCTCTTAACCTCACAGGATTAGAAAAAAAAGGAAAGATGTAGACTTGAAAACATTATGAAACTAATCTTTAACATAAACATAGTAAGACAAATATTGCCAATAATCTTATAAACACGTGTGCTGGTACAGCTGGTACAGAGTCAAAGACTCAAACTACAACCTTCTGTGCCTTATCTCAAAGCAGCCAAAAGTTAAATTCACCTGTATCCTAATACATAATAATGACAAGTCTCTGATCATGAGGTTTCCTTTATTGCCAGGCACTACATCAAATACTTTATGTGCATTTTATCATTTCATTCTCTTTATTTTATAAGGAAGGTACTATTACTGTCCCCATTTAACTTTAGAAAACTATCATTTCATGAACGTGGGTTTTGAACCAGGACATGCCTGACTCCAAAGTCTGAGTTCTTAACCCACCAAATTATATTGTCCTTTCACCAAACGTAAAGAAATCTAGTATCATATTTGTATTATTACCAAAACTACATTATGAACTCCCAGAGAAGTCTAATTTAATTAGGAAAGTACTCTAATGAACATGATAATCATATTCCGTTAAAGGTTTAAAAAAAAGCCTTACTTGACTTCTGACATGGACAGAACCTTTTCCCAGATCGAGGACATTGTCCACAAGCACCAACATGGCAAACTTGCTCACATGTATGATGACCACATGGCAGTGTTTTTCCACATACCTAAAATAAAACGCAACAAGCAATAGTGAAGGACTTAAAAGTTACAAAGCCTTTGTGCACATAACTCATTTTTTGATCATTAGCAACTTATGTTCTTCCTATTATGCTTTGTATCTTACACGTGTCATATACATGTAAACATATACACATACATAAACACACACACATACATACACACACGTTTCCTATGTACCAAACACACACACATACATACACACAGGTTTCCTATGTACCAAAGGGTATATTCTAAAAATAAAAGGAAAAAAGTACATATAGCTTCACATGGCCATCTACCAAAGAATTCCAAATGGTACGAAAACCATGTCAATTCTTGGACAATCTATAAAATCAATCCTACTTCCTCAACTGGATGAAGTTAAGAAGAGAGTGGTGTCAGTTCAAGAGAGACAGCAAGAAGCAGAGCACGTATGTACTAAATCCAAAATTCAACAAATAGCTATTAATTTGAAAAAGAAAATTTCTCCCAGTAATTAAAATTGTATTAAATTGGAAAACAGTTTCCTGAAACATGAAACTAATTCCTTTGAGTCACCATTCTTCTCCTTTTATCCAACTAAACCTAATTAGCACCTCTAACTGCTTATGCTCTCTGCAGTCTTTACTTCCCAGCCCTCCAAATGCACATGCACTTACTTGATCACAGTGCCACAGTGGACTGGCGCAGCTTCTTTCAGCGGCTTGTTTCCCACAGACACACTTTTGTCTACTGACTCGTGGACAGGGAGGACAATTTCCTAAAGTCACAATGATAAATTAGCATAGAAACGTTATAAAAACAATAAACACTGCTTTGATTTAAAAAAATTTTTTAATGTTTATTTATTTTTGAAAGAGAGAGAGACAGAGAGCACAAGCAGGGGAGGGGCAGAGAGAGAGGGAGACACAGAATCTGAAGCAGACTCCAGGCTCTGAGCTGTCAGCATGGCGCCTGATGCAGGGCTCGACTCACAGACCGCGAGCTCATGACCTGAGCCGAAGTCGGACACATTAATCAACTGAGCCACCCAGGTGCCCCAACGCTGCTTTGATTTTTACCTAAAAAGTCAAAACACCTTAGAGGTATGACCTTTTACCTGCATGACAAGGACTTTCACATTTATGTTGTCCACAAAGCAACTTGCGCCCACACGGAAGCTGACAGGACCATTCTTTGGCACTGCACCTACGAGGGATCGGTTTTGCCTTCTTACAGTAACAAGTAGTTGTGACCATCTTTGGACAAGGAGGGCAGGGACCTAGAATCCAATGAAAGGAAAAACAAAATCGTAAGTCAAAATTTAAAACTTTCAATTCCTACACCTACCAGTAATTTCTAAAGCTGTCTTTAGTGATACCTTAAAAACCACTCCCTTCTGATACCTTCTTACGTACACGTAAGCTCGGAATTAAACCTTCACAATTTTTTTTTTTTTTTTTGCCTCAACATAGGAAATAACCACCCACGAATAATCAGAAATGTAATACATAGCTCACCTGGATGACAGAGGAGCAAACACTTATGGCCACAAGGAGGTTTAAATTCTCTCTCACATACGTGGCCACATGAATGAGGCACAAGCCATGGATCCAAAGGTGGATCTTCTACTTTTCCACAGTAGCAGTAGTACCTACTAGGTGTGTCAGATCGCTTGTATTCAAATCTACATTTTGGACTACAAAAAAATAATAATTATAAAATTATGAAATGAATTTCATTTTTTAAAAGTGACACGAGGGAAAGGAATATAAATACACTGAGTACAATATACTCAATTTTATGTTAATGTACCACCCACTCCATCTTTATGTTAGTATGAAATAAGATTTTACAAAAGCCGTTTTCAACAATCTAGAACAGCTCTGTCCAATATGATTTCTTGAGATGATGGAACTGTTCTACTACCTGCCATGTCCAGGACAGTAGATATTAGCCACATGCGACCAATGAGCACTTAAAATGTGGCTGATACATACAATTAAGGAAGAAACAGAAATTTTCATAATTTTTCAAAATTTAAATAACCACATGTGACTAGTTGGTGGTATATGAAACATAGTTAGAATGAAGCTACAAAAAGAAAGGCACATTAGCTTTCTACTAAGCAGATGAACTTTATTCCTGAGGTATTCACTCTAATTTTTATAAAGCTCAATGTTTTAAAAGTTTGGTTGGGTGATGTGCAAATAAGTAAAATATACTGGCAACTGTGAACAGAAGAGAGAAACCAGATTATAGGCAGGCAATGCAGCAGCAAGAAACCTGCCTAAAATCCACAATTAAAGGGGAAAATCCTTTAAAGAAAGAATGTTTCTGCATCTAATACAAAGTAGATATATTCCAAATGTGCTTCAAAGAAAGTTCAAATATTGTCTCATATCCTCTGTTAAAGCAGATTCTTACCTAGTAAGATTTTTAAAAAGCACTGTTAACCTTAAGCTCTATCAAATTCACTTGTAGATCATAGATCACTTCATTCAAAAAAGATGCTCTAACCCTTACTATCCTGCAGACAAATGAGTACAGTTAGTACACTATACTGGAAAAAGTCATGTCATCACTTTCTCTTGTATCATATATATTCTCGTTGTCCTGAGAACATGTTCTGTTTCCAAAATAATATTTTTTCACAAAAATATTCAGAATGACAGATATTTGTTCTTGTAATCAAAAGTCAAAAACAAAATACCATGTCTCATCTAAACATTCATTTAGACGCTCCTCTAGAATTTTGCTGGAAGAGTTATAATTTTCCTTTACTAAAGGACAAATGGCTACATTCCTCTAAGCTAGTGTGGAGGGGGATGTGTACTTTAAATAAGGCTAGATATGGATGACTAAAACGCAACTCACAAAACTCTAATACTGCCTGCCCAACAGTGAGGCTGAATTGCTCCAAGAGACTGGGAGAGATAAGGACATTATGTGCAAATGCATGTGTTATTTAAAATAATGGCATGCAATAATGAAATGTAATTAGGCCATATCTTATTTATAAACAAGCAATATCTTAGTAGAAACATATATTTTAAATGTTTGAATTCCACAAAAACAACCAATTTAAAACCATTAATATTTTTATCAAGTTCTAGCTCCATCTTGATAAGGATTAAACAAAATCCAGACTAGTCATTGATTTTCCTTCTTAAGAAAGGTGAAGTACAGAATGCAAGATTACTACTACACGGTTGATTCAATTTTTTGTTCCTTTTAGATTTAAGTGAAGAGTAGCAGTTCATTCATCTCTTAACTGGTTACTTCCTAGCACTGTGGCAAAATGACCTCTTAAAAAAGAAGTGAGAAGAGCAAGGGTGATAAAAAGTATACACAAAATTTAGATCTCTAAAACTAAGCCAGAGTATCTAGTTCAATTCTGTACCTATTGAACACTGAAATTCTCCCACAAATAAATAAGATGGAGTAGCAAAACAAATATAGACCGAAATTTTAAAATGTTTCAGAGAAGCTAATATTCATTGAAGAGAAAACAAATAATATCTCTAAAAGTAGTACTACAAGCGAGAACTCAGTAGAATAGAGAAAGCACTGAATTTAGAAGTCAGAAATCCTAGGTTTCAAATGCTGGCTTCACCATTTAAGAGTAAGAGAAGGCTGAACATATCAATTTGCTTTATCAACTTCAATATCCCCATTATTAACATGGGAATATAAACCCTCACAGAATGCTGAGAATTCTTTTAAAGTAACTAGCGTGTCTAAATGTTTTTTAAAAACTACACTACCACAATTTTACAAATGTATCAGTATTTGTAGTAAAAAGGGGAGGTCCAATATGGATCCAGATTTTCTGAGGTCTGAATCTGACACAATTTGGGCGCCTCTGTTAAGAAAAAGAACATAAAATTACAAATATAAGTTACAAAAGTGAATATTTATATGAACACAGAATCCCTAAAGTTTATGCTTCATTACCCTGACAGTAAATCTACCCTCTGAGCTGCCAATATGGATTAATTTCTTATTATCTTTATTTAGCAGAGATATAAATTCTCCACACCCCAATTCTTTCTGGAAATGTAACAGAAGTTCACAAATACTCATCAACAATAAGCATACTAATAAATAAATGTGGAGAAACTGGTAAGGCTGGATAACATACACCTGCAGTTTGAGAGATTTCAGAGATAAACCCGGGAAGGCTATGATCAAAATACATTAGATGATAGTCTTCTACAAGGTGATACTAATTACTGTATACTAACAGTAACTCCAGAAAAGAAGTACCAGAATTATGAAGGATTCTAGTCCTATAGAATTTTAAAGAAATGAAAGTTCTTTAAAAAGGATAATTAAGGAGTCGTCTTGTAGAAGAAAAAGTCTGAACGCTTTATTAGTTTTTGAAAGGAGCAAGTAGTTACACAAATTAAAAAAAAAAAAAAAAAGAAAGAAAGAGAAAGCCATTACCAAAGTTCCTTAACTTCACAAACCAAATGACTAATTGAAAACCCAACATGGATCCTGAAACTGCCAATAAAGCAACTTTTGAGCTACAATTTTCATTTATTTTACAACTTACTGTTCCAACTAAATTAGCAAAAAGTTACCATGGCCAAGGATAATCTCTTTTTCCAAAATCGTCATCTGTCAAAGGAGAAGATACTAGAAACTGGCTATCTTTAGCCCACTTCTGGATACAGGGCATGTGAAATATACAGAAACATCCTGAACAGCTCCAAACCTAAGAAAAAGGTATCAGAAATTAACACGCATGCCATGATTTTCTTTGATAATTCCGCAATACTTTAAAATGAGCATCCCATTAAATTATTTTGAAGGGTTACCGAAGTATAAAGGAAAAAAATTTTTCCTTCCATTCTAATAGAAGAAATGTTCTTCATAACTATTTATTTAAGCGTAAAACACTTTGAATAAAAAGTGTTTTTACCCCGATTCATTACCCGATTCATTTAGCTAGAAATAACTACTAACATTCTGAATGATCTCCAATGTTTTTGGTATATATTACAAACTTTTCTAAAAATAAGGTTATGCTGTACTGATATGTATAAGCATTTACTGTTATTAAATATGTTCATACATGATATTTACAGCTATACAGTGTATCATGTAGATTTATATATTGCCATTTATTTAACCGATTTCTTTTTAGACATTTAGGTATTTCCAATCATAAATAATGCCACCAAGGAATCCTGAAATATAATATGTACATATATTCTCTACATAGCCCCTTTGTTATGTAAAATCTCGTAACCTAGCATTTAACGTTAAATTCCAAAAATTAAAAAAGTGTGTATATATATATATATATATATATACACACACATACTAAAACTTGAAGAATAATAGTAAAGTAGTTTAATTTTTAAAACCTGCCAACATTTCAATGACAAAAATCAATTCTGCTTTCATTTTAACATTTGGCAACTATTCAATACAATCAGACAAGTAGCATAATGCATAAACTGCAATAGAATTAAAAAAATAAGGCAATTTCTTAGTTTCAGTTAGCCCTAAAGCAGTGACTGAATAAAGAACTGGTATGCAGCAATGAGGGGACAAGGTGGGGAAGAGGAAATGTTAATAAATAGTAAATTGTTGAGCTGATTAGCACTAAGGGCCAAAGTTCAGTCCTGTTAGGGACCCTGTGGAGAACCATGTAAAACACATCTCAATTACCCAGGCCCCAACCCCTAGCAGAGAGGATGTTGGGACATTCATCCACCAATTAATTCCATGTGGAAGAATGTTGCCCCAAGGGGCATTAACTCCCCTGTGCTTGTGCACAATGCCTGTGTACTACCTGAGTCAGTTCCCAAGAAGGACTAAGGTTAAAAAAAAAAAAAAAATCGACATACACAGCAAGTGTTTAAGGTGGCACTATAACCATATGCGGAAAAACTATCCACCCACCGCACTTGAGATCAGAGTAAGTCACCAGATGTGACACCAAAGGCACATGCCATCTATATCTATCCTATCCAATGCATGTTAAATTTCTGATTCACTCTACACAACCAACTCAACTGATCTGGCCTGATTTTCTGTGTCTAGGCAATGCTGCTGTAACAGCAGATTAATCTGAATCTAAACACTGAGTCTACCATATTCAGTCATTACTTCCCCTTAACTGCTTCTTTAATGCCCTTTTAATTTATGCCCTTATTTATTTATGGATAACTTCATCATTAGACCATAGCAGCACCTCTAAGTCCATGAGTTTTATCTGAATCCATCTCTCCCCAGTGACCCTAGCCATTTTCTACAGTGTCTTCAACACAAGAGAAGCTCACTCCAGGCTCTACTTCCTTGAAGGCAGGGACCATATCTACCTTTTTTTTTTTTAACCCTGCTGAAAGTATTGAAACACAGTGCATTTTAACATTTTAGTATTTGTGGGAATCTCTAAAGTACAGATGCTATGCTTTATCAAACTGAGATGTACATTAAAACTGAAGATACTTGCTTCACTTATTAAGAGTGCTAAAAATACTGGATGCTCATTTAGAGGTAATTTTTTCAAATTTAGATTCACAAAGTGAAAATCAATTCATAAAAATCACAAATGAAGCATTTTTTAACAAAAATAAGCAAAAGAATAATAATAAATAAAATAAAATAATAAATAACTATAAATGCAAAATAAGATATTTTGGGAAGATACATTAATATAGGTAAAGAGAAAAACTTACTGCTTGGTTTCTCTTCACTGAAGCAATACAAATTAAGCAAGTCATGGCCCCTGCTTGGAAAGCTTCATGTACGTACTGTTTGGTTCTCTCTAATTCACGCATATCTCCATCTTGAAATTTAAAAATTGAAAATTTCATGTTAAGCAACATCTGAAAATAACACAAACTCACTAATAGCATCACATTGAGGACTGAAGCCATATCAATTACTTGAAATACAGTTGAAAAATGAGAAGTTAAAAAAAAAAAAGCAACCAATGAGCTGCCAAAAGGTCACAAAGTACATGCATTAAATCTTATGTACTTGATTTAAAAACAGTACATCCGCCCTCTCAGAACATACTTGCTTTTACTGCTATTACCATCCTTAGCAAATTTGGTGGGGGCAGAGCCATAGGCAAGAGCTCCAAGATGTCCAGTAACTAAGGAAAAGCACACCTAAAAGCAAAGTGAAAGAAGCTGGAAAGTCAAAGCTCAGCAGAGCCATTTAGCCTAAATATAAGTGTGTGTGCTGAGACACAATATATTCTTAATAAAACGTGTTAAATGAAGTGATCCCAAGGTCGTTACACTATGATAACCTTGTTTCATTAAATTATGTTCACCACTTTAAAGGGGAACGTGAACTTCTTAGAAAATACTACCAAACTGTATTTTCTGTAAGCAATTATTGAGCATTTATTTGATAGGCACTATACTATTTGTATTTTAGTGGGATTAAATAAGCTATTTTTATCTTCATTTTACAGATGAGAAAACTGATGTGAGAACAATTAAGTAACTTCAGTCTGACTAAATGTGAGCCTTGACCACTATGCTATGCTGCCTCTAAATGTTACTACAAGAGATCCAAGAAGTAACAGGCTGAAAAACTACCTCAAAGCATACGATCTCTAATAATCTGAGTCACTTTAGTGTAAGAGAAATAAAACTACATGCCCTTGGTACAATAAAGATTCCTCAATAGAGGTTAACTGAATCTCGAAGAAAAGTAGACAAATGGCATAAACTATCATGGCAATACAATGGTCTAAACCAAAACTTAAGTCACCAAAGAGAAAAGTCAAATAAAAAGGACACGTGGCTAATTCTTTACTTTCTGAAATCACCCAAGTAAACACAGCACTTTACAAAAACTTGCTCTACCTTGCTAACTTGCTCTATAAACAAATATAATTTAGAATATTAAACAAAATATACATAAATTCACTCCCATAACTATAAATTATAAAATTATTAAAGACAATTGCTTTATTTTAAATAAACATTGAAGTTTAAAGAGTATCCTTAAAGGCAGACTTAATGATCATATTCTGTGAGCTTCAATTGCTTTTCAACATAGTTGGCTTTAACAAATGGACAGCTGACCCCTGAACAACCATGCAGTCAAAAATCTGGGTATATAGCTTGTGACTCCCTAGAACTTAACTACTAGTAGCCAACTGCTGACCAGAAGCCTTACTGATAACATAATCAATTAACACATATTTCATATGTTGTGTATGTATTACATGCTGTATTCTCAAGTTAGAAAATAGGAAATGTTATTAACAAAATCACAAGGAAGAGAAAATGCACTTACAATACTGTACATAAATTTATTTAAAAAAAAAAACACATAAGTGGACCCACAGCTCAAGCCCATGTTGTTCAAGGGTCAACTGTAAAACATTTTATTATTTTTTTTAATGTTTGTTTATTTTTGAGAGAGCGAGCGAGCACGCGCGCACAAGTGAAGAGGGGCAGAGAGAGAGGGAGACACAGAATCCAAAGCAGACTTCAGGCTCTGAGCTATCAGCGCAGAGCCCGATGCGGGGCTTGAACATACAAACCGCGAGATCATGACCTGAGCTGAAGTCAGACGCTCAACCGACTGAGCCACCCAGGCGCCCCAACAGTAAAACATTCTAAATTTCACCTAATTTAACAGCTCACATGTAAAACAGAATTTGAGAACATGATGGAATAGGTTTTAACAAAATAAAGTCCAATCTTATATTTATAAAATTTATTTAAGATTTCTTTGAAAAGTGTATTGAAATTTGGCTGTGGGATTAGGTATACTGTCCAAGATGTCATAGTGGATAGCCTGGCATTTGAAGTCATGCATTTTAAAAAGATCACTCTGGCAACAGAAGAAAGAGGAGTCTAAGGAGGCCAAGACCAGAAGTCTCAAGTACCAGTTAAGAGGCAGTTGCAGCAGATAAAGCAAAAAATGACTTTCAACAACTTACCTGTTTCTGTCTGTTTTCTCATCTTTAAAACAGTAATGATAGCAATAGTAGTATCTATCTCATAGAGTTATACAGATTTAATCCACATATTAAACAGCTGTAGGGGACTGAATTAGGCAATTACGGCATGTGGGGAGAAAAAGGGTGGAGTTGAGAAATATAGGAAGTAAAACTCAGCAGGGCTTGGTGACAATTAGATTGTGCTGCTTTTAAACGCCAACATTCATGCCAACATTCAAAGGAAAGGGTGCTGTGTTTGATGAGATGTCTGACATGGGCAGAGGGGAGGAATGGTACTGGATGAGACACACTCATGTTATGTCTATGCCATCACTGTGCCCAGATTTCTGGCTTGGGTGAAAAAATTCTGGTGCTGAAGTAAACAAAACAAGAGAAGAAATAAGTTATCTTTCAACAGATGTTCAGTATGTCCATGGGTCAACAAGATAGAGACATCCATCGGGAAGGTGACCATGCAACTCTGAAATTTGAAAGAAGCGTCATGAAAATACAAAGGCGGGACTCAGACAAAAAGAATGAACTTCTTTGGCAAAGTTCTGCCATTTAATTCACTAAAGTGAGATGGGAAACACCTCATTACTCTAACATTTATTGTTCTTAAATCAAGTAGTAAGATTTCCCTCCTTTGATATAGGTAGAGAACACAAAGGAACAAGAATCAAAATATTTATGGATTTGACAAAAAACAATGTAAGAAAAATTGCCTTAACACTTTAAGACGAAAGCCAGACCAAAAAATTAGTAACTTATACATAAAAAATGTTTTTTCAACACTACAAAGAAATACTGAGTTAAAGTACTGAATTTTCTATTTAAAATAAAACTTCTCTCTATCTAGACTATTTTAAGTAAGGTCTTCTTAAGGCAGGAAACTTCTTAAGGTTGCTTCCTATAATGTCCTCCGGAAGAAAGAAACTTACTAAACTCAAATTACCTCTTCATCAACTAACCTGGCTGAGCCAGTTGATAAAGGTCACACTTTATCAACCTACAGTGGCTGAGCCAGACTTTAAAGAAGCTTCCTGATCTCAATTCTTTAGCAGATAGGGTAAAATCTACCTGACAATATGTGCCCTCATGATGCCATCAGAACACTCAGGCGACTAACTAATGTTAACACATGCAAGCATCTTTCCAATAATGTCTTTAAGTATAAAATGTTAAAACACTTAAATTTTTTTTTTTTTAACTTTTTTTTTTCAACGTTTATTTATTTTTGGGACAGAGAGAGACAGAGCATGAACGGGGGAGGGGCAGAGAGAGAGGGAGACACAGAATCAGAAACAGGCTCCAGGCTCTGAGCCATCAGCCCAGAGCCTGACGCGGGGCTCGAACTCACGGACCGCGAGATCGTGACCTGGCTGAAGTCGGACGCTTAACCGACTGCGCCACCCAGGCGCCCCAAAAACACTTAAATTTAAAATAATCTGTTTTTATGCTTAGTACCAAATCCTTCACAGCAGCACACACAGCACACACAGGCCCTCTTCTCTCATAAACAAATGTGGTATTAAGAGTAACCCAGGAGGTGCCTGGGCAGCTCAGTTGGTTAAACTTCTGACTCTTTTTTTTTTTTTTTTAATGTTTTTATTTATTTTTGAGAGACAGAGAGAGAGAGAGAGAGAGAGAGAGAGCGAGCGAGCACGTGAGCAGGGGAGGGGCAGAGAGAGAGGGAAACAGAGAATCGAAACGGGCTCTGTGCTGACAGCAGAGAGCCCGATGCAGGACTTGAACTTAAGCTTCCGAATCTTGATTTTGGCTCAGGTCATCTCCCAATTCATGGGACTGAGCCCTGAGACGGGCTCGGCACTGACAGCACAGAGTCTGCTGGGGATTCTCAATCTCTCGCTCTCTCTCTCTCTCTCTCTCTGTCCCTCCTCCATTTGTGGTCCCTCTCAAACTAAACATTTTTTTTTTAAAGAGGGTAAACCAGATACATACAACATTTAATGTGACTGTACACATCAAATATGAGAAGACTTAGCTCTCAAAAAAGTATAAAATCAATTTTTTAAGATATAAAGGAATAAAGTGAAGAAATGAAATTGACTTCGAAACACATTTAACACAATGAAAAACAGAAAAATGAAGAATAGATTTAAGGGAATAAAGTACTCCAGCCCAACCAAATCATAACTGGGGACAACTTGATCCCATGCATTTCAGAGAACTTTGACGTCCCCCTCCAGAATCTAATGAACTGCCAATTACACATACAGGAGAACTTCTAAGCCTATAAGGGACACTGCCATTCTATTTGCTCTATGGAAAAATTAGTGTTCTAGAACATGTAACTCAAATAATAAAATGCACAAAACGATACAAAATGCTCATTCTTAAAATGCAACAACTGGGGTGCCTGGGTGGCTCAGTCGGTTGAGCGGCCAACTTCGGCTCAGGTCATCATGATCGCTCCGTCTGTGGGTTCGAGCCCCGCGTCGGGCTCTGTGCTGACAGCTCAGAGCCTGGAGACTGTTTCAGATTCTGTGTCTCCCTCTCTCTGACCCTCCCCTGTTCATGCTCTGTCTCTCCCTGTCTCAAAAATAAAGAAAATATTAAAAAAAAAAAAAAATTTAAAATGCAACAACTATTCCATATAGACTAGTTTTTTGAAAGTCAGAAATATAGAGTGCTTGGATGGCTCAGTGTTGAGCCTCTGACTTCAGCTCAGGTCATGATCTCACAGCGCCTGAATTCGAGCCCCGCATAGGGCTCTGTGCTGACAGCTCATAGCCTAGAGCCTGCTTTGGATTCTGCGTCTCCCCCTCTGCCTGCCCCTCCTGAACTCCTATTCTGTGTGTCTCTCTCTAAAATAAAAATTAAAAACATTTTTTTAACGTATAGACATCAGAAATATATATTCATTGATGTCAAAAAAGTCAATTTAGGGTGAACTAAGACAGCGACAGAGTACCCTAGGCTTGTCTCTTCCCTCAAACGTGACTAGATACTATCAAATCTTCTAAATACCCCAGAAATCAACCTGAAGACTGACAAAACAAATTCCATAATTAAAGGGAAAGAAGAAGCCACACTAAAGAATAGGCAGTGCGGAGACATGGTTTAGGGGAGAAACGGATCACAAGTACTGAGGAGGGGAGGGAGCCCTGGTCCCAGAGAAAGTCAAGGGAGAGGAGCACATAGCAGAATGCACTAGAACTGTCCCCAAAACCACTGGCTGGGAAAACGAGAAGGGCTGATCTTCATGAGTTCTTGTAACCAGTAGGGATTAAACACTAGAGTTTTAAAGGTCATAGGGCTTGGCTGGCACAGAGCCCTGACAGCACTGCATGCACTGTTCTCGGAGAGAAGGCAGGCAAACGGCTTGAGGTCAGGCAGCATGGAAACAGTGATCTGAAAAACACCTGGGGCACACAAGGAGGAGATTTTTCACTCCTCCTGGAGTGTATTCCTGAGAGGCAGTGTTCAGAGATGTCTCCCTAGGGACAAAGGAGCCAGCTTGTGCCATTTCCCTCCCCCACCCCCCAGTATAAACACAGAGCCACCTGTGGTAAAGCAGCACAGCACCAACACTGACTGCCTAACCTGCTTATACAAAGTCCCACACCCTTGTGCTCTGGCGGGACTGCCACTCTCAGGCAAGCTTGCTTCAGTCCTAGCACAGCAGGCTCCTTCCCCAGAAGACCAGAAGAAATCCCGCCCATACCACATCTCCTAACCAGAGTTCTCAGAGCTTCAGTCTAGTGGAAGTAGTATCAGATCTCACTTAACAAGCAGACCAGAGCGCACCTAGTTAAAACTTGCCACATTCTGGCTAAGGTCCAAACACTGTCCACTGCAGGCAAGGACAGCCTCTGTAGATGACTGGCCTGAAGAATAGAGCAACCAAAACACAATAGCAGGGTGCAGGCAGCACACACCAGAGACACTCCCTGAGGTACCAGGCCCTGGACACTTACATGATCTCTTCTTCATAAAGCCATTACTCTCAGAAGCAGGAAACACACAGCCTTTTCTAACACAAAGAAGAAGGCAGAGACTTAGAATGCCAAGATGTTGGAATTCATCCCAAATGAAAGAACAAGATAAAGTCATAGCCAGAGATCTAAGCGAAACAGATATGTGTAACACGCCTGATGGAGAATTTAAAGCAACAATCGTAAGGATAATCACTGGGCTTGAGAAAAGAATGGGAGACATCAGGGAGACCCTTACTGCAGGGATGAAAGAGTTAAAAAAAGAATCAGAAATTAAAAATATAATAACTGAGATTGGTAACAGGCTTAATACGATGAACACAAGGCTGGAAGAAGCAGAGCAATGAATAAATGACATAGAAGACAATATAATGGAAATAATGAAGCTGAACAAAGAGAAAAAGAATAATTATGGATCACGAGATAAGACTGAGGGAACTCAGTGACTCCATCAGATGTAATAACATTCATATTAAAGGAGTCCCAGAAGAAGAAGAGAGAGAACAGGGGGCAGAAAATTTGAGGAAATCATAGCTGAAACCTTTCCTAATCTGGAGGAAAAAACACCCATCCAGATCCCGGAGGCAGAAAGAACTCCCATCAAAGTCATCAAAAGCAGGCCAAATTTGCAAAATACAGTGATAAAGAAAGAAATCTTAAAAGCAGGAAAAGAAGTCCTTAACTTACAAGGGAAGACCTATACGGCTAGCTGCAGATTTCTCAACTGAAAGTTGGCAAGCCAGAAGGGAGTCGCATGATATACTCAAAGTGCTGAATGGCAAAAATCTGCAGCCATGAATACTCTATCCAGCAAGGCTATCAGAATAGAAGGAAAAGATAAAGAGTTTCCCAGACAAACAAAAACTAAAGGAGTTCTTGACCATAAAACCAGCCCTGCAAGAAATATTAAAGAGGACTCTGAGTGAAAAGGAAAGACCAAAAGTGACAAAGACAAGAAAGGATCAGAGAAAATCTCCAGAAACAATGACAAAACAAATAATAAAATGGGACTAAATACATATCAATAATTACTCTGAATATAAATGGACTAAATGTGCCAATCAAAAGATACAGAGTATCAAAATGGATTAAAAAAACAAGACCCATCTATATGCTGCCTACAAGAAACTCATTTTAGACCTAAAGACACCTGCAGATTGAAAGCGAGGGGTGGAGAAACATCTATCATGCAAACAGAAATCAAAAGAAAGTCACAGTAGCAATACTTACATTGGAAAAACTACACTTTAAACCAAAGACTATAACAAGACATGAAAATGGCACTGTTTCATAATAAAAAGGACAATTCAACAAGATCTACCAATTGTAAATATTTATGCACCCAACATGTGGAAGCACCCAAATATATAAAATGGTAGCAAATATAAAGGAACCCATTGATAATAATACAGTAATATTAGGGGACTTTAACATCCCACATACATCAATGAACAGATCATCTAACAGAAAATCAACAAGAAAACAATGGCTTTGAATGACACACGGACCAAATGGACTTAACAGATATATTCAGAACATTCTACCCTAAAGCAGCAGAATACACATTCTTTTCAAGTGCGCTTCGGACATTCTCCAGAACAGATCATATACTAGGTCACAAATCAAGCCTTAACAAGCACAAAAAGGCTGAGATCATGCCATGCATATTTTCTGACCACAACGATAAGAAACTTGAAATCAGCCACAAGAAAAAAAATCTGGAAAGACCACAGATATATGGAGGTTAAAGAACATCCTACTAAAGAATGAATGAGTCAACCAGGAAATTAAAGAAGAAATAAAGAATATATGTGGAAACAAAGGAAAATGAAAACACATTGGTCCAAAACCTTTGGGATGCAGCAAAAGTAGTGCTAAGAGGGAAGTATATAGCAATACAAGCCCACCATAAGGAAAATCTCAAATAAACAACGTAACTTTACATCTAAAGGAGCTAGAAAAAGAACAAACAAAGCCAAAAGCCAGCAAAAGACAGGAAATAAGAGAGGTTGGAGCAGAAATAAGTGATAAAAACTAAAAAAGTAATATAACAGATCAATGAAAGAAGGAGCTGGTTCCTTGAAAAAAAAAAATAATAAAATTGATAAACCTCAAGCCAGACATATCAAAAAGAGAAAGGACCCAAATAAATAAAATCATAAATGAGGAGGAGAGATCTCAGCCAAAACCACAGAAATGCAAAAATTATAGCAGAATATTATGAAAAACTATATTCCAACAAATTGGACAATCTGGAAGAAATGGATAAATTCCTAGAAACATATAAACTACCAAAACTGAAACAGGAATAGAAAACTTGGACAGATAACCAGCAAAGAAATTCAACAGTAATAAAAAATCTCCCAACAAACAAAAGTCCAGGGACAGATGGCTTCACAGGCAAATTTTATCAGTATCTAATGAAGAGTTAATACCTATTCTTCTCAAACTATTTCAAAAATAGAAAAGGAAGGAAAACTTCCAATTTCATACTCTGAGGTCAGCATTACTCTGATACCAAAACCAGATAAAGACTCCACTAAAAAAAAGAACTACAGGCCAGTTATCCCTGATAAACATGGATGCAAAAATTCTCAATAAAATACTAGCAAACCAAACCCAACATTACATTAGAATCATTCACCATGACCAAGAAGAATGTATTCCTAGGCTGCAAAGGTGGTTCCATATTGCAAATCAATCTATATGATACACCACATTAATAAAAGAAAGGATATGAACCATATGATCCTTTCAATAGATGCAGAAAAAGCATTTGACAAAATACAACACACAACACAAAATACGATAAAAATCCTCAACAAAGTAGGTTTAGAGGGAATATACCTCAGCATAAAGGCCATATACGAAAAACTCACAGCTAAGATCATCCTCCATGGGGAAAAACTGAGAGCTTTTCCTCTATGGTCAGGAACGAAACAATCTCACCACCACCATGTTATTTAACATAGTAATGGAAGTCCTAGCCACAGCAATCAGACAACAAAAAGGAATAAAAGGCATCCAAACTGGCAAGGAAGAAGTAAAACTTTCACTCTTCACAGATAAAATGATACTATATATAAAAACCTGAGAGACTCCACCAAAAAACTGCTAGAACTGATACATGAATTCATTAAAGTAACAGGATACAAAACCAACATACAGAAATCTGCTGCATTTTTATAACCAATAATGAAGCATCAAAAAGAAGTCAAGGAATCAATCTCATTTACAATTGTACCAAAAACCATAATATAACTAGGAATAAACCTAACCAAAGAGGTGAAAGATCTGTACTCTGACAACTATAAAATGCTGAGGAAAGAAGTTGAAGATGACACAAAGAATGGAAAGACATTCCATGCTCATGGATTGGAAGAACAAAAATTGTTAAAATGCCTATATTACCCAAAGCAATCTGTGCATTTAAAGCAATCCCTATCAAAATACCACCAGCATTTTTTGCAGACATTTCTGTTTTCACAAACAATCCTAAAATTTGTACGGAACTCCAATAGCTGAAGCAACCTTGAAAAAGCAAAGCAAAGATGGAGGCATCACAATTCTGGACTTCAAGTTATATTACAAAGCTGTAGTGATCAAAACAGTATGGTCCTGGCACAAAAATAGACACATAGATCAACAGAACAGAATAGAAAATCCAGAAATGAACCCACAACTATATGGTCAATTAATCTTCAACAAAGCAGGAAAGAATATCCAATGGGAAAAAGACAGTCTCTTCACCAAATAGTGTTGGGAAAACTGGACAGCAACACCCAAAAGAATGAAACTGGACCACTTTCTCACACTATACACAAAAATGAATTCAAAATGGATTAAAGACCTAAATGTGAGACAGGAAACCATAAAAATCCTAGAGGATAAAGCAGGCAGTTACTTCTTTGACATCAGCCATAGTAACTTCCTACTAGGTATGTCTCCTGAGGCCAGGGAAACAAAAACAAAAATGAACTATTGGGACTCCGTCAAAATAAAAAGCTTCAGCACAGCAAAGGAAACAATCGAAAAACTAAAAGGCAATGTAGAGAATGGGAGAAGATATCTGCAAATGACGTATCTGATAAAGGCCTAGTATCTAAAATAAAAAGATCTTATAAAACTCAACACCCAGAAAAAAAAAAAAAAATCCAATTAAAAAACAGGCAGAAGGGGTGCCTGGGTGGCTCAGTCAGTTGAGCGGCCAACTTCGGCTCAAGCCATGATCTCGCGGTCCGTGAGTTCGAGCCCCGTGTCGGGCTCTGTGCTGACAGCTCAGAACCTGGAGCCTGTTTCGGATTCTGTGTCTCCCTGTCTCTGACCCTCCCCTGTTCATGCTCTCTCTCTATCTCAAAAATGAATAAACGTTAAAAAAAAAAAAAATTAAAAAAAAAAAAAAAAACAGGCAGAAGACGGGGCGCCTGGGTAGCTCAGTCGGTTGAGCATCCGACTTCAGCTCAGGCCATAATCTCGCAGTCTGTGAGTTCGAGTCCCATGTTGAACTCTGTACTGACAGCACAGAGCCTGGAGGCCGCTTCAGATTCTGTGTTTCCTTCTCTCTGCCCCTCCCCCGCTTGCGCTCGCTCTCGGTCTCAAAAATAAACATTAAAAATAAATAAATAAAAATAAATAAATAAAAAACAGGCAGAAGACATGAACAGACATTTCTCCAAAGACATTCAGATGGCCAACAGACACATAAAAAGATGTTCAGCATCACCTACCATCAGAGAAACACAAATCAAAACTACAATGAGATATTACCTCACGCCTGTCAGAATGGCTAAAATCAACAACACAAGAAACAGGTGTTGGCGAGGATGTGGAGAAAGGGAACCCCTCTTACACTGTTGGTGGGGATACAAACTGGTGCAGCCACTCTGGAAAATAGTATGGAGGTTCCACAAAAAGTTAAAAATATAACTACCCTACGATCCAACAACTGCACTACTAGGCATTTTCCTAAAAAACACAAAAATACTAACTCGAAGACATACATCCACCCCAGTATTTGCAGCAGCACTATCTACAATAGCCAAATTACTCAAAGAGCCCAAATGTCCATGACTGATGAATGGATAAAGAAGTTGTGGTTTATATATACAATGGGATATTACTGGGCCATAAAAATGAATGAAACCTTGCCATTTGCAATGACATGAATAGAGCTAGAGAGTATTATGCTAAGCGAAGTCAGTCAGAGGAAGACAAATACTGTATGATTTCACTTATATGTGGAATTTTCTAAACAAAACAAATGATCATAGGGGAATAAAAGCGAGAGGCAAACCAAGAAACAGACTCTTAACTACAGAGAACAAGTTGATGGTTACTAGGAGATGGATGGGGGGGACGGGCTAAATAGGTGACGGGAGTGCATGTGCTGTGATGAGTCCCGGGTTTTATATATAAGTGCTGAATCACTGAATTGCACACATAAAACTAGTATTACACTGTATGTTAACTGGAATTTCAATAAAAACTATAAAAAATCAAAATTTAAAAGACCATACAGCACCTGTCTGAGTAGTGTAAGTTGTAAATGTATTAGCAACTATTTTTCCCTGTTTTCCTTCAAAATCTTCATCTCCTTCTTCTTCAGAGGAAGAGCTAAAGTGTTCTTCAACAAGTTTTTTGGCTGCAGCTTGATTGGCCTTCTTGATTTCCTCAAATTTCCTTTGAGACATTAGCTCTGTTTAAAAGAAAAAAAATTAGTTTCATTTCTTCAAAACAATCTCTAAAAGCACAGATTTAAAAGTCACCCTTGGAGCATTCTGTTTTGCTTTATGCACAAAAAAAGTATTTTCAAGTTTCTTGTCATATAACTAAAGAGAATACCACCATTGGGGCATTTGGGTGGCTGAGACAGTTGAGCAAGCCACTCTTGATTTCGGCCTAGGTCATGATCCCAGAGTCATGGGATCTAGCCCTGCATCAGGCTCCTCGCTGAGCATGGACCCTGCTTAAGATTCTCTCTCCCTCTGCCCCTCTCCCTCCAATTCACACTCATGCACTCTCTCTCTCAAATAAAAAATAAAATATTTTAAAAAAGAGAATACTACAATAAAACTTTCACTTTTGTTAAATATCCTAAATGCAGCAAATTGTTCTAGAAACAGAGTGACTAACAAATCGATTAAAAAATTATAAAGATATAATAAAAGTATCAAAAAACTGTAATCAATCCCAAAATAAGGACACTAAAAAATTAAAAATGGGATGTTTAAAAACAAATCATACACAGTGATTTTTAAGAGGTGGGAATCATGCCAACTGGGAACACATCAGAATCAGTTAAAATGGATGCTTTCTCAAACAATCCTCTTCCACACTACAGCCCAGCCTTACCTAGCCCACCGAAGATTTTGCACAAACAATATTCACTGCATACCTGTTATTTTATCATCTGTTCTTAGAAAGCTCAAGGACATTTTGCCCTTATTAAAATGTGGTCACAAAATATATATATTTAACATTAATCCACCCGAATGTTGCCAATACAGAAAATGTGGTTCTTACAACAGCTTCATTCCAAAAAGAAATGTTAAATAAATTGATCAGTTCTTCCACTATTCTATCACTGACTATACTTCTCATTTTGTTACTTGGTTAAATAATAACACAAAAAGAATTAGATTACTTCATAGTGTATTCCCAACTAAAGGGCAAGGACCAGGGGAAATTTCTTTAAGCACTAAGTAACTATTAATAAAGTCTTATGGACAACAACCACAGTTTTAGGAAATAAGTCCCAAACATACCGAATTGATATGAACTTATTAATGCCCATATTGAGAGGATTTTAATTTTACTTATTTAAAATTATAAATCACTAATTTAAAATTAAACTTTATGCTTGAAACTGATGAGCCCCTACCAGGATAAACTTTCTTAATCTGGGTTGTGTATGTGTACTTAATGGTGTTTTATCTTTTGTTCCCTCATGAAATCAAAATTTACATTTTAAAGCCAGTTTAGGTGGGGATTATTTCAGTATTTCAAATAAAACTGAAAGAAATGTATACAGTGCCTTTATAAGAATCTTTGTGTATTAGGAAAAAAGTAATGGCTATGAGCTATATGACCCAAAACTTGATGTGCAATAAGAGAGATGATAAATGTCATTAATTTTGGGAAAAGACCACTTAAGGATCCTTTTTTAATTTATTTTTTTAATAAGTTTATTTATTATTTTGAGAGAGACAGAGATAGCACACATAGGGAAGGGGCAGAGAGAGGGAGGGAGAGAGAGAATCCCAAGCAGACTGCCTGTTTGGAGCCCAGTGCGGGGCTTGAACTCATGAAACCACAAGATCATGACCTGAGCTGAAACCAAGAGTCAGTCGCTTAACCGACTGAGCCACCCAGGCACCCCAAGGATACATTTTTTAAGGCTGAATTAGAAGATATAATAAAAACGTCCATAACCCGATCAAGGTATCCCCATAAGATCCTCTCAAGGAAAGGTGACAAAACAAACTTCCTATATATATTATTTCTTACAGTCAAATCTCATATATACAGGTGAAGAATGCTTGCTTTTCTACTATCCACAAAGTCCAAGAAACATTACCAAAACTGTTCTTGGTCTCCAACTTACACATTTCACCACCACCACTATCATAAACTCCTAAGGACTACCAGAGGGGAGGGGATAGGGGAATGGGTGAAAGAGATAACAGGGATTAAGGAGGGCACTTGTGATGAGCACCGGGTGTTGTATGGAACTGAATCACTATATTGTACACCTGAAACTAACATAACATTGTATGTTAACTATTAACTATACTGGAATTAAAATAAGCTCAGTAACTGCAAACTATGAGAATAAAAGTAGCTAAGGAAAGGGGCACCTGGGTGGCTCAGTCAGTTAAGCAACTGACTTCAGCTCAGGTCATGATCTCACGGTTCACAAGTTCGAGCCAGGCGTCAGGGTCTGTGCAGACAGCTCAGAGCCTGGAGCCTGCATGGGATTCTGTGTCTCCCTCTCTCTGCCCCTCCCCTGCTCGCGCGTGCGTGCATGCTCTCTCTCTCTCTCAAAAATAAATATATTTTTTAAATTTTTTTAAAAAGTAGCTTAGGAAAAAAAGCACTCAAGCTTAACTTGCTCCTCCCCTCAAAAAATATATTCTGAAAAATAAATTCCAAACATAAAAGTGAAATGATTTGGGGGATTATTTCTTTAGCTTCATGCAATCCTCCATTAGCATGGACAATTCAGTTGCCTGTGTGTTCTCAGGCTCCACTCAAACAGCCTTGGATGAAGGATACTGACATTCCAGGTGCGGCCACATCAGACATCCGGAAAAGGACATGAAATTTGTGAATAGCAACCAAAGTTGAGGAAAACACCTCAAGCTCAAGTGCTTACGGGGCATAGACCATTTAAGTTACTAAACTAAGGCAATCTTGCAAAGGTGGAAAATGACAACTGCCCCCAAGGTAGGAGAGACCACGTGAAATGGAGTGCCTAAACGGAATTTCTGCAAGTTGACTGTTACCATGAACAAAGGTAATGAAGCCACACGACCCTATTTTACAAGAAAAGTTATTAACCAGATTTTTATGAGATTTTTAAAAAGAAAAACAAAAAACCTGCTGGCAACCAATTCAGATTTAAAGGACTGTTAACCAAACCAAACTATGGGCTAAATCAGAACCCCGGACCACAGTTTGCAACTTTTGGTCTAGGGATTCAGTAGGCAAAAACGAATAAAGAAAAGAACACCGGACAAAGAGGAGACGCTGATTAATGTCAATTAAAATTAAAGGTATGCTGGGAATCTGCCTAGAATGCCGAAATGAGTAGCTTCCTTGCAGAGTTTGAGATGTAGGGGCAATAAACTCGAAGGAGAAGAAAATCAGTGAACGAGAGCAAGGGCAGGGAGGCAATTCTGGGCAGTAAGTGCCTTAATAGGTATCCAGGTGAAACCGAGGACGGAGTCTTTCTCACCACAGGCTACGGAGGTCTGCAGTGCCTCAGATCCCGCGGGGCTGCGCCCGGCCGAACTACCTGCAGCCGCAGGGGTCGCGGCTCCTCTGGGGCTGGGGCCAGGACCCACAGCGCCCACTGACCCCTTCTCTCGCCCCCCTCCGGCGCCGCGAAGATGGAGTCCATTTCCCGAAGAGGGGGCCGCAGTGGCCCGTCCTCGGGCTCGGCCTCGGCCACCGGCCACCTGGCGCCAGGAAGCTTCCATCCCTGCAGAGGAAGGGGGAAAAAAAATAAGTGGAAGGAGAGTGAGCGCAGCGGGTGCGGAGGCGGGGAAAGGGGCAGTGGGGGAAGCCAGTGCGAGGAGCAGAATGAGGAGGGTCCCCGCGGGGTGAGGACCTGGTGTGAGAAGGTCGCGGCCCTGTCACTAGGAGGGCCAGTCCCCGCTAAGCCCAGGTTTAGGAGATGGACCAGGGAGAGAGAGGACTAGACAGAGAAATGGACCTCAGGGCAAGGAGCATCCAGTACCGCAGAGGGAGAGCCCGGGAGAAGGGAAGCGCCTCCTCAGCCTCAGAGGGAGCGTAGTGCGGATAAAAGTACAGACTGACCCCTCGGCTCCCGCGGGAGACCAACTGTAGTAGCGGACCCCAAGGAAAGCTACGTCTCCTTACCGACGGCGCCCGCCCCGGGCGACTACAACTCCCAGAAGCCCAGATCGACTGCCCGCAGAACGCGTGGCATCACTGGCCACTTCCTTATCCGGGAGCGTTTCTGGGAGGGAGAGTTGCTCAAAGCGCGTGCGCTGACTTGCACCGAGCCTTCGGAAACTACAATTCCCGGCGTGCTCTGGGGTTTGGGTGGGATCGTCGCCCAGAGAGGGCGGAAGATTGGGAGCTGGGCGGGCCCTAAATGCTCTCAACTCCAGAGGATACTAAGGCTTCCCCAACGGTACCTTAAACCCAGTTGGGTATCAGGGTTCTGTCAAAGTGGCTGTAATTGACTATTCTCCAGCCTTAGCCTTGACTCCGCGCTTTCAGGTGGCAGGAGAATTCTCACTGACGGAAATAAACAATGAAAACACTTGGGCGTAGAGGAAGGAAGGAAAGCTGGGAGTATTGAGAGAAAGTGGATGGAATACAGACAAGCGCCCTTCTGAATTGCTATAGCGATATAAAGGATAAGTCTCATAGTTTTTTATAGTTTATAGTTTACAGTAAGGTCCTGAAGGAGGCTGATTTTTACCTTCATGACAGCTCCCTAAAGTAGATTTTATTAAGGAAAGTAATTGAAAGCCATGACATGACTTTGCTGACTTTTCCAGTAAGATAATACTGCCCTGAGCGCTGAACAGGGAGCCTGCTTGGGATTCTCTTTTTCCCTCTTTCTCTGCGCCTCTCCCCACTCTCAAAATAAATAAACATCAAATAAAGATAAACGTCAAAAAATTGGGGGTCTGACTGGGACTGAGGAATATGTTGATTGCTGTTTGGAACTACTGTCTTTATACAACTCTTCAACCTCAATTCTCTACATTAATAATAAATACCTAACGTTTAAATGGCATTTGTTAAGTGCCAGACACTATTCAAAGTGTCTTAATATATATGTATTAATGAATTCTTCACAATAACCCTATTTATTCCCAGTTTACAGCTGAGAACACCGAGGCACAGAGAGGTTAAGTAATCTGCCTTTGCTGATAGAACTAGGTACTGTTATCATGGATACCATTTTTTAAATTAGGAAACAAACACAAAATTTTCTTACTCAAAATCCTAGCAGAATCAAAATCACAACAGAGTAGCGTGATTCCTGACCTATATTCTTAAACACCACGCCGTATGATTCCTGACCTATATTCTTAAACACCACGCCGTATGATTACTGTATAAATGTATTTAATGTTTACATAGAAATTCCAGTTACTTTTAGAGGGCCTAATCAAGTGAAAAAATCCTCACATAACGAGAATTTATCCCCTGCCATATGACAAAATAAAAATTTATAATCATAATTATTTTGGAATCGGAATCATACGTCTTATCTGTGTTAGGAAACTATTACAGAATGATAGTAACGTTTTGCAGTGAAGAATTGTATACCATGTGGAAGCATATGTCAGTTGAGAACCTGTTTACAAAGTGACCATTGCTGTTATTTTTACTTTGGAATTTCAGATAATATTTGGGAGAAACAAGATTTTTTTGTGTGTTTATGGGAAATATAATTAAAAATTATAAATATAATTAAAATTATATTATTTAGTATATATCCTATGTATTAAATTAATAATTTATTATCAAATTATGTTATTATATAGTATATATTAAATTATTATATAATAGGGGCGCCTGGGTGGCTCAGTCGGTTGAGCGTCCAACTTCGGCTCAGGTCATGATCTCACAGTTTGTGAGTTCGAGCCCCGCGTGGGGCTCTCTGCTAACAGCTCAGAGCCTGGAGCCTGCTTCGGATTCTGTGCCTCCCTCTCTCTCTGCCCCTTCCCTGCTCATACTCTGTCTCTCAAAAATGAATAAACGTTAAAAAAATTTTTAAATTATTATATAATAAATATAATTAAATATAAGTAAACACAATTAAAATTATAAAATATAATTAAAATTATAAAGATCGATAACTATAATTGTGCAGGTCCAATTAATTTTAATTATTGGAAATAATACACAGAAGAATAGCTAAAAAGAGGCTGACAGTACAAAGTGTTGGCAACAATGTGGAGTAACTGGAACTCTAATACTTACTGGTGGAAGTGGAAATTGGTTGAAACCCTTTCAAAAAATGTTTGGCAATATCTACTAAAATATGACTTAGTACTATAACACCATAACCAAACAATTCCACTTCTGTATATACCCCTAAAAGATATGAGTGCATATGTCCAGAAAACTCACATTTAGAGCAGCTTTATTCATAGCAACCAAAAGCTAGAAACAACCCTAATGTCCAGAATAGAAAAATAAATGTGGTGTAGTCATATAATGGACACACACACAAATGTGTGTGTGTGTGT
>NW_024412376.1:128075918-128102660 GCF_014898765.1 Herpailurus yagouaroundi | reverse complement strand
AATATAACACGAATATATATGAATACACACACACACACACACACACACACACACACACATATATATGAATATAACATGATGGGTGATCTCAAAGATATCATATTAAGCAAAAGAAGCCAGACACAGGAGAGTACTTACGTGTGGTTCCAATTTCATGAAGTTTCTGAACTAGAAATAGAAGCCAAATTAGTGATTACCTCTGATGGGGGTAGGAGGATTTTAACTGAGAAGAGGAGTGAGGTAGCCACCTAAGTGGTGGAAAACTTCTATCTTGATCTGGGTGGTAGTTTCATGTGTGTGTATACATATAAAAACAAAAAATATATACATTTATGATTTGTGCAATTTATGATATGTGTGGTACCCTTCAATTCTTAAAAGAATTATAAAATATAGAAAAAATAAGATACCTGAATACGTCTATTGTCCAGCCCCTTGAAAAATGTGATTTAATTATATTTATTTGTCCATTACTGGTACATTATCCTGATGTGGATTCTTTTTGCCAGAGTACCCATACAGAACCCCCCAAATACATTTATCCTTGACAGATACATATATCTTTACGTAAACACTATGCCAGTTATCAATTTATTGCCTCTCAACTCCAATTCACCCTTCAATATATGCTCTATAATAATGGACAGCACTCTTTTAAGCACCTCGTCTGAGAGCACCACCTTAAGTTTTCTCAGCAGAGGGCGCTGGAGAGACATCGTGGGAAAGAACTTTTCCGGTGTTTCCTGCTACCGCACGTTGGGTCAGCAACCTTGCAGTCTCTGCCTGGCCTGCAGTTAACCTTCAAAACAGACTCAACATGGAAACTGGCCTAGGGCCCCCTGCTCACTCTCTCTTAAATTAAAAAAAAATTTTTTTTAAGGAAATTAAGGATACCACATAAAGTGCAAAATATACCAGCCAAAATAAGCAAAAAAGATTTTCTGCCATACATAGGGCAGAGGAAAACTAGAATATTAATAATCAGGTTGTTTCCATAGTCACATTAAAATAACTTTCAAAATATAACTTTAGGGGACTTACTCTTTTTTTCCTTTAGTTAGTAATCTTCAGAATTGAATGATAAAAATAGCACTGTATAATGTAAATTTTATGAAAATGAAACTAACATTTTTTTTGACTTTATCATTTTACTTTGTCTAGGAACACCACAAGAGAAACAAAATCAAACAAACGTTTATTCATATTTAATGTAAACTGTTTTCAAATATTCAGCTTAATAATCCATCCATCAATCAATAATGGAGTCTAGCAGATATCTAATATTATCAGGCACTGGACATAATGTACTCAGAGATGAGAGAGACTCATGATAGGTAAAGTACCAGGATTAGGATGAAGAGACTCATGAAGACGCCAGGGGCAGGGTTAGATTTGGATAGAATGGAAAGATGCAATCTGAGTGGTAAGCCAAGGTTTAGAAGAGAAAATAAACGTGGCACGTGTTTGAACCAGAAAAGAGAAAATTCCGTTGAATCCCAAGGCAAAGGTCATAAAGAAAGTTGGAGAGCATCTTGAAAACGGAAGTAGAAAAATTCATTCTCAACGATGGCACTAAGTAATCACTATGAGGTTCAAGAAAGGGGAAACAATATCATAAAAGGAAGCGTTAGGTTTTTGTTTTGTTTTTTTATCTGATTTTGCTTCTGAAAGATCACAGTGGCAACTCCATGGAAATGGACTGTTGAGGTAAGAAGAGTAAAAGTGGAATTAGATACTGGGTAACAGGCTACTGTAGGAATCTAGGTGAAAGACGGTAGTTTAGATGAGCAATGGATGTGACAGATTACCCTCACACTCGGGGTATATCTTGAAGGTTGAGGTCACAACATTCACTGACAGCTTAGATAACAGGTATGAGATTAAGAGTCAAGAAAATAAGACTCAAACTTTTTCACCAGAGGAACCGGGTCAATGGTAGTGTCATTTTCTGACATAGGGAGGACAGGGAAAGAAACAGGCTTGAGAAAAAAGTCATGAGTTCTGCCTAGGACACATCAAATTCTCACTATAAACAAACAAACAAACAAGATCACCAGCTTGCACAACAATGCTTCTGGCACTAGATGTATAGCTTCTTCCAAACAAAACAATTCAATTTGCAGAATTGACATTTAACTCAGTTCTGACACTTAACTCAGTTCTGACACTAACTGCCTGGAGAGTACAGACCCCATAGGTTAAGGGCTCAGTCCCCCGAAACTGCCCTCACACACATTTCATATGCCCAGTCACAAGTCTCATGTTGTCACATGTGCTACTAGCCAACTAGTTATAAATCATGTCCCCCTCCTATTGTTCTATAATTTTCTAGAATGGCTCACAGGAGCCAGAAACAGAGTTTACTTTTTCTTACTGATTTATCATGAATGATACAACTCAGGACCAGGCACATGGAAGATATTCATAGGACAAGGAATGTGGGAAGGGGTAAGGAGCTTCCATAACTCTGAGGGCACTACCCTCCCAGTACCTCAATGTGTTTAGCAAGCCAGAAGCGCTCCAAACCCCTTGGGTTAAGGATTTTTTATTGGAGCCTCATTACATAAGCCTAATGGATTAGATCATTGGGTGTTAGTGATTGACTCAACCAGCAGTCCTTCTCCCCTTCCCAAGGTCAGGGGGTAGGGCTGAAAGTTCCAATTATCTAATCCCATGGTTTATTCCCCTGGCAACCAGCCCCCATCCTTAGGGGCTTTCCAAAAGTTACCTCATCAACAGAAACTCAGATGTGGTTGAAAGAGGCATGTTATGAAAAACAAAAAAAAATGCTTTTTAAAAAATTTTTCACTCTGGAGCTGGCTTCAGGAGTCAGGGACAAAAACCAAATCTTAAAAAAGATATTCCTATAGCTCTTATCACTTAGGGAACTACAACGGTTTTAGGAGCTTGGGCCAGGAACCAGAAACAAAGACCAAAATTTATATTTCTTATTAAAGTACATTTAGCAAAGAAAATACCATGTGCCCAGTTCGATATACAAGTCTGGAGTTCGGAGGAGAGGCTGCAGATACAAATTTGGGAGTTTTCAGCACATAGATGTTGTAAAATGCTACAGGATATATGAGCTCACTTAGGGAGTGATTATGGTGGCCACGGGACACTTTGGCCTTTAAAGATTCAATGAGGAGGGGAACCAAGGGAGATGGAAATCCAGTCAGAGAAGTGACTGGAAGCCAAGTATCTCGAAAGGCAAGTGAAGAAAAGCATTTCCAGAAAGGAAGTGATCATTTCTACCTAACACCACTGAGAGATCTGGTGAGTTTTGGACTCAGGACTGACCACGAGATTTGGCAAAGCAGGGGTCATTGATATTGGTCACCTTGACAAGAGATTTCAGTGGAGTGATAGCAGCAAAACTTCATCGTGTCAGGTTCAAGGAAGAACAGAGAGAGAGGAACTCTCTCGGTTGGCAAAGACAAATTCTACAGAAGTTTTACAGTCAAGGAGAGCAGAATGCGGTGTTGGCTGGAAGCAGATACAGGGCCAAGCAGCAGGTAGATGTTCTTTTAAGATTTGAGCCATTGCACATTGAAAGGGACAATCCATAGGGGGTGAGAAGATGGTAAAGCATGATGGAGGGGGGCAAGGCAAGGGGGAGATGATTGTAACAACAAAGTCCTTGAGTACAAGAGAGAAACCTGTGCACAAGTAGAAGATACAGTTTCTGGGGCGCCTGGGTGGCGCAGTCGGTTAAGCGTCTGACTTCAGCCAGGTCACGATCTCGCGGTCCGGGAGTTCGAGCCCCGCGTCGGGCTCTGGGCTGATGGCTCAGAGCCTGGAGCCTGTTTCTGATTCTGTGTCTCCCTCTCTCTCTGCCCCTCCCCTGTTCATGCTCTGTCTCTCTCTGTCCCCAAAATAAATAAACGTTGAAAAAAAAAAAAAAGATACAGTTTCTCAGACAGGAACTTAGGGTGCTTGTCCATTGTAAGAGACTTGTCTCAGACATTCTTCAGGCTTGCTCCCATGCCCGATGCTGTGGTGGCAAGACCCTAACGTGTGCGGTCTCAGTGCACTACTTGGGGCATGAGACTCTTTTAGAGGCTAGGGACTCCAGGTCTAGGATCCAGCCTTCCCCATGTTCAACTTGGTTGTTTCCTTTGAGGGCCTACTATAGCCTTGGGGAGCACCCAAGGAACCAACAGGTTTTTTTTTTTTCCTTCCCCCAGCTCAGAGTTAAAGTCTAGCAGAAATCCTACTTCTGAGTTAACGCAACACACTTTGTAAAATGTTCATGCCGTTCATCTGTGATCTAGTAAAAGATTCACTATTTCTCTGAATATGTTGAAAGGAAATTCTCTAAAACTAGAAGAGAAAGCCCTGGAAGTAGGGTTGACATTCAGATAGCACCTTAAAAAAAAAAAAAAAAAAAGATAGGCTGGGAGCAGGATAACTCATGAGTACATAATGGTCTCAAGAAACAACAGATTTATTTGGGCAGATATTCCAAATATGAGATATACATAAATTCAGGGGTTCCATTGCTAAAAGAAGAAGACAGGTATTTCTGCTAGACTTTAATATTATATATAATGTATATTATACACTATCATATGTTATTTATATTTATATTATTATGTATTGTATATGATATGTTATATTATTATTTTATATATATTTTATACGGAATATATCATGTATGTAATATTATATATTATTATAAAGACTAGGCCGTGTCGGCCTCTCTTGCTTTTAGGTGTAACCGCACAACTAAGTTTTTGCCAGTGAGATGTGAGTGGAGACGGAAAGTGTCCTAAAGGAAAGAAATGCCCTCCCCCTTTCTCATTCCAGATGCCTAATGTGTAAATAGGATGGCGGAAGCTGAATTAGCCATCTCAGACCATGAGGCGATCTTGGGAGAGGAGACCTACGGGATGAAAGGCAGATCTGTTGAAACATCCAGACAGGAGCTAGTATCCCAGAGAACTTCTCTGAGAAATGTCATGGCAGGCCTGTCCTGCTTCTCTCTGGACTTCAGCACGAGAAGTAAATATAGATCAATCATGTTTAAACAACAGTTCCTGAATTCTTCTAAGCCGTTACTATCCTCTGCTTGCATCTGAACCCACAATACACAGATAATCCAGTTTTGTGAGGGAAAGCTGATAATTTGATTTCAATAAATTTTCTACAGACCTTGAATCAAAAGTCATTACAAGAATTTGAAAAACATTCCAACAGAAATGAGATGGCTGTCAGAGAATACAATCATCAGCTTAAAAGAGGTGATAAATTTTTAATTCCTTGAGGCTTTTGAAAGTGCTTAGATATTGTTCCGTTAGATATTACTCAGATGAGCTCAGCAATAGTTAACTTGACATCTGAAGATCCTTTCCAGGCTTGTTATTGGAATATTCTGTTGTGTTTATTTTTCCAGGGTTGGCATCAAGACTATGATACTAGAGGGGCACCTCAGTGGCGCAGTCGGTGAAGCGTCCGACTTCGACTCAGGTCACGATCTCACCACTCAAGAGTTCGAGCCCCGCGTCGGGCTCTGTGCTGACAGCTCGGAGCCTGGAGCCCGTTTCAGATTCTGTGTCTCTGTCCCTCCCCTGCTCTCATCTGTCTGTCTCTCTAAAATAAATAAAACATAAAAAAAAAAAAAACTATGATACTAGAAACATGTTACTTCCTAATATGGCGTCACAGTGTGCCAAACAGTGCCTAATGCTTCTAAAGTTAGTAGGAGCCTTCATTTCCACAATTACTGCCTTCTCTTGAAGAGAAAAATAAAATCTGAGAAACCCTAGTTCTGAGGAGATTCAAGGCACCTTACAAAACATTACAAACATTCTTGCCACTTCTAGGTGATCTAGAAAAAGACTCACTATTTCTCTGAATGTGCTGAAAGAAATCTTCTAAACACTAGAAGCAACTCTTGCAAATGAGGTTGACATTCATATATCACTTTTTAAAAATGATGGAACCATCTGGCAACAAGGTGATTCATTATCACAGTTTGCTCTCAAGAAATAACAGGCAACCACTCCAAATAAGCTATTTTTCATTCCTAGTGACAGCACTGTGAGGAGTTACACTCTTAATGTTTTGTATGAAGAGACTTCCAGAACCTCCACCATTACACATTTTTCCCTCCCCTTCCCCATTACGTGATTTTCCTCATCTCTGCCTAGTTTAAAGTGAGTTCGTTCCTCTTCCAAGCAATCCTACTTATTCTCTGAAAGAGAGCTTATTTTTTTTCCAAATTGCCAGTGGTGGTCCATTAATTAATCACGATATCAATTTAGTAATTTGCAACAAGCATTTTTTCAAAAGAACTAAAATAGAATATATAAAATGAAAGTCCTTGGGCGCCTGGGTGGCGCAGTCGGTTAAGCGTCCGACTTCAGCCAGGTCACGATCTCGCGGTCCGTGAGTTCGAGCCCCGCGTCGGGCTCTGGGCTGATGGCTCAGAGCCTGGAGCCTGTTTCTGATTCTGTGTCTCCCTCTCTCTCTGCCCCTCCCCCGTTCATGCTCTGTCTCTCTCTGTCCCAAAAATAAATAAACGTTGAAAAAAAAATTAAAAAATAAAATAAAATAAAATAAAATAAAATGAAAGTCCTTGAGTACATTGCACGTTATAAGGGGAAGTATTCTTTTCTGAAAGGTTTGTTACAGCTATGTGTTTTCTAGATCGCAATCAAAATGCATGTTATATGGGTCATTTATTATGGGTCATAATCAAGGAAGTTTGAACAGACTGCCCTGGAAACAGTTGCCCTCATTATCGCACCTGACCTTTCTCAGCTCAGAAATATTTTTTCTTTGCCTCAACATTCTGCTTAAATTACACTTCTAAGAATCATTTGTTCCCCAATGAGAATAGCCTTCCTTTGGTACCATGTTGTTATGTGTCTTACAAGTGCAGCACTCAGGGAAGTCCAATCAGTGAAGCAAAATCCGAAGCTGCTGGATCTGTTTTTCTTACATTTGGCTTTAGGAGTAGATGATGAGCTTTGAGGCCTCTTTCCACAGTAAGACTAGATATTCCGTTTCTCTTAGTCCTCAGAGACAAGTATGGGAATAATCAGCTTCTGAAGGAACTTTATAGATGAATTAGTCAATGTTAAGTCTTTCCATTCTCTTAATAATCATCTAGGTATCTTTACTGTTGCTGTTGCTGTTTTTTTAAGTGCATTTCTCCCAGCCTTTGTCTTTCTGTACTGGAGTCCTGTGTTCTCTCCCGCACCACCATTAATCCATGTGTCACCTTTCCACTCATTCTCCAGACCCCACCCAGCTCTAATAAAATATATTCAGGGTTCATTAAACAGAAGAGCACACGATTTCCTAAGTTTGGATGCTCATGATTTTCTACAAAGGCAGGAAAATTTCTTCTCAAAACTTCCTAACGAAACCCAAACTTTTCGTGATTTTTTTTTTTGTAAGTACTCCCTGGAACATTACAGGCTACAAAACTCCTTATCTAGGCCTTTACTGTATTCTTTACTGTATTTGATTGCTTAAAGCCAATTACTTAAAAATTATAATTTGAATTATTTTACTTGGGGTACTCCAGTGGAACTTATCTATACTGAAGCTCATCCATTGATTTTAAGATCATATTTAATTAAACATGTTAGGTGTAACTGGTCCCATCAGGATCAGTAAGCCAAGAATCTATTTAACCTTACCACTTGTATGATCTTACTCTAAATGTCATATGTAATTGAAACAATAGTAAGCATCCCTATGATAAATTTTTGGAAGTTCAAATAAGTGATATTTACTTATTTCCTTTGTCCACAAACCTATTTACAGCTCAACTAGGTGATTTAGTTATGGCTTCCTGTTCTCAACGACCATTTAAAAAAAAATTTTTTTTTCAACGTTTATTTATTTTTGGGACAGAGAGAGACAGAGCATGAACGGGGGAGGGGCAGAGAGAGAGGGAGACACAGAATCGGAAACAGGCTCCAGGCTCTGAGCCATCAGCCCAGAGCCCGACGCGGGACTCGAACTCACGGACCGCGAGATCGTGACCTGGCTGAAGTCAGACGCTTAACCGACTGCGCCACCCAGGCGCCCCTCAACGACCATTTAATTTGAAGAGTGTGATCTTAACCGGACTCAGAGAGCAAACTCTCAATCCGCATGGTCAATACCTTTGGCATACTGTATTTGATTGCAGATAAGTGTTTGAAATATGGTTAAGCTATATTATGTATTTTTAGATCCTTTGTGATTTATTTTTGACCGTCCTTTCTGAGCTGCAAAGAAGCAAAGTCTTTCTGGTTTGGCATGGAGGCCAGAAGGGCAGTCTCCTTCTCCAGGTAAGAGATAGAAATGAAACTAGGTCACCGGTGTTAAACCAAGAGGTCTGTGTTAAGAGATTTAGTACCAAAACGTGAAAAAAGAATTTCTAAAAAGGGAGGAAATAGCCATTATTGCAGTTCAGTAAAAAACAACTCTCAGTTTTCTGTCACCAAAGAGTCTTGCCTCTCTTTAATCAAAAAGTTTCAAATGCCCAATTATTTTAGATATAAAAATAAAAGAAATATAATTGAAGTAAATTTCATATTACGTTATTGTGGTATGCTTCCGTAGTAATTTTATATATTTTGAGCCCTTTGGGCATTTTGAAACTATTTCTAAAAAAAAATTTTTTTTTCAACGTTTATTTATTTTTGGGACAGAGAGAGACAGAGCGTGAACGGGGGAGGGGCAGAGAGAGAGGGAGACACAGAATCGGAAACAGGCTCCAGGCTCCGAGCCATCAGCCCAGAGCCCGACGCGGGGCTCGAACTCCCGGACTGCGAGATCGTGACCTGGCTGAAGTCGGACGCTTAACCGACTGCGCCACCCAGGCGCCCCTTGAAACTATTTCTAAATGGAACAATGGGAATATCTGTAATATAAATCTATTGATTATCAGTATTTTTGGCAAATGAAGGAACTAGGGACAGTGACTTATTACATTCAAAAATGAATGGAAAAAAATTACATCTGTGTTCTAGAGACTCCTGATAATGGTAGGCAAATGTTCATCCCTTGTGCCCTGAGTGGCTGGCTCATTGGTCCCCCTTTCTGCAGAGAGAAAGCAATGAGACCACTGAAGGAAAGCATGGAACATCATGGATTTTGGTGCCATAACGGTACTGTGCTCCTGGGCATCATCAATCTTTGTGACAAACCCAGGAAACAGGCTCCATGATCTCTAAAGAACTAACTCAAGTAGCTTTTGGACCACATCCAACTGGCTAAAGCTCAACCCAGATAAGACAAAAATGAATCTAACTAAAAAGAGAAATTGGCAATCTGACAAGAAATCCAATATCAACTCTTTTTAAGGGCCAACATTGTCAGGCTGATGAGTAATTTTGTGGTAAATTGCTATTTTCAGAACCCCAAAGGAATGCATTGGTGAAAAATGCATTCTTTCACCTCTAACTCATCAGGAAACCAAGAGCCAGACATGAAATGTAATTCTAGAAGGTATTGTCTCGAATTTACTCAATATGCAGTCTGACTAGCTTAAAGTGGAAACATACAGGTAACAGACATGTTATCACCAAGTAGAACCCCATAAAGCACTCAACTTGGTCTGTGTAGAGAGCAATCAAGGGCAACCTCACAGTGAAGTAAACACTGAACCAAGGGTCAAAAGTCCAGGCTTTGTCACTAAACTAGCTGTGTGAATTCATACTTACCTCTTCTACTCCCCTTTTCTCTTCCATTTGAAATAGTTCACATATACCAAAAATTATACACAGAATACATGTATTTGTACCTAGGTTCATCAGATCTTAACATTTGAACTTATGTCTTTCAGATTGTTTTTAAAAATATAAAACATCATGGGCTGTTGAAGTCCTCTGAATTTTTCACTGTCCCCCCACCCCCGTCTCATTCTCTCCAGCCCCACAAGTGTGAATGCTGTTCCGATTTCTGCTATTGAATATTCCCATGCCTGTTATTAAACTGTGACATCAGAGGTGCAGATCCATACACACTACTGAGTATTGTGTTGTGTGTTTGTAAATTTTGTATAGGTGATATTTTGTGCACATGAAAGTCGGCTCATGAATGCAAGGGTAAAGAGCAGGAGCCCTGAAGCCTCACTGTCCGGGTTCAAAGAGCAGTTATACCACTTCCTTCCTGTGGGCCTTGGGCAAATTACTTACACTCTCTGTGCCTCCTTTTCCTCATCTTTTAAACAGAACACATAGTGGAACCTAATTTACAAGCTATCGCGAAGATTAAATGCACTGAAATCTAGAAAGTACTTGAACAGTGCCAGCACAAACTAATCACTAGGTTAAGTGTTGGTATCTGTTACTATTCAAGCATGTTGTATGGTATTCCATTATGGGGCTATATTCCAATTCATGTATCTGGCTTCCTTTTGATGGACATTTAGGTTGTTTCCAACCTTTAACTATTATAAGCATTCTTTGACATGTCTTATGGTGCATATGTGGCCAATTTTCTGTAGTGACTATACCTAACGATGAAATTGCTGTCTTTTAGATCAGCCTGACCCTGGCTTTAGCAGATATTAGCACATGGCTCTCCAACATATGGTAAAAATTCCCACTGCTACTCCAAGTTCCTGACACTCTACATCCTCACCAACTGTAGTGTTGCCTCATCATCATTTCTGTACTTGTAAAACGAGGAGGGGTGAATTAGACGATCTCTGGAATCTTTTTGCATTTTCTATGTGCTCCAATTTCCTTTCCGTGAATTTCCTGCTTTCTTCCTTCACCTAGAGATAAACTAGTCCAGGGAATAGCAACCTTTTCTTTTGAGTCTATAGGCCTATTGTTTGGTATTTTATATTCTGAACGGTCTATAAACAAAGGCATCCAAAAATACAATTCCTGTAGTCATAAGGTAGAATATTAACCACATTGACAGTGTTTTAGCCAGGCATACTTCCAACACTGTTAAAACATATCAATAGTTTCCAAACTTTTTAAAGCAATGGATATTTTTTAATAAAAATATAAAGTGAATTTCAAATAGATGCTGCTTGCTCCTTTTTTGTGTGTGCTTACCTCTAATACATAGCTCACAGATTGGTAAAAAGCTTCTTGTAATGTAATTGTCATTATTGCATTGGTGAGCTTTCCGAAATTAAGAAATACTAAAATGCTTCAATTTATCTTGTTGCTGTATCCATTAAATTTGCATATTAAATTTTATTTGATCATGCTTTAATTTTAGACTGGTATATAGTTTGCTATGCTAAAATCTTCTGGAAATATTCATGTTAGGAAAAAAAAAATGCCCATTATTGCCAAAGAGCTCTGATTTTACTACCTATAATTTCTGTGAAGAAAAAAGTAGTTTCATTCAGGCTTTGGAGGTTGTGATTGTAGACCAACATTGCCACCTAATGGTAAGAAGTTTAACTATATCATATTTCAAGTTGGAAAAGTTGGGGTTTTTTAAAGATATATGCAAAACTCTGAAGTAATCTATTCCTATGGAAACATTACATTATACTAGAGTGGGGCAGGAAATGCAGAGTAAACACTCATCAGACACACTGGCAAGACTAGCTGATTGGGCTTGTGCTCCCTCCTTGATCTGCCATCTATGAGTTCTAGAATTCTCTCTCATTTGCTCTCAGATTAGTTACTAAACAACTTCAAATTTCAACCACTTCTCCCTTGTCCTTATCTAGACCCTGTCCTAGTCTTAATATGTTAAGATAGGCAAGTGGAGTCTGGAATCAATTTAGAATAAGGGTGGTTTCTTGCATTAGCAAAAGGTGAGTTCCTGCTTTGGCATCTATCTGTACCCAGGTCAGCATCCTTACCATGAGTCTCCCAAAGCCACATATTTCCTGTCTTTTTGAAATATTTCTGTATGAAGCCAGAATCCAGTTGTGAACCTCTGCATTGCACTCCAGGTGTCTAAAGTGGAACTTTGCCACTACCTGTCAGAGCCTCCACCTGGAAGAGTCATGGAAAAGGAATTGGCTTAGCCCTCCTGACTGAAGTCTTTGTACTAAGAATCCTCCACCTGTCCAATAGAAGCATCAGAAAGACTTACAGAGCTTTGGGTCCGAGGTCATCAAATCAGAATGGGTGTCTCTAGCCCAGATCAGACTCGATGTACCCACCCTCCTGGATGCTGTGACTGGAGCTGCTTCTCCTTGGGAACCAGACCCTTAGCCATATTTTTTTTAATTTTTATTTTTTAATCTTTATTTTTGAGAGAGCGAGAGAGAGACAGAGTGCGAGTGGTGGGGGAACAGAGAAAGGGAGACACAGAATCCGAAGCAGGCTCCAGGCTCTGAGCTGTCCGCACAGAGCCCGATGCAGGGCTCAAACTCACAAACCGTGAGATCATGACCTGAGCTGAAGTCGGATGCTTAATCGACTGAGCCTCCCAGGCGCCCCGGCCCTGAGCCATCTTATCTTACTAAATCAAGTCTCTTTGCAATGCCTTAGAGGTTTTTATAACAGGCAACAAGGAGCATAAAGAATAAAATGTGTGTGAAGGAGAAGGAGTATTAAAAATAAGGAAAAAGAGAGTAAAAAGAGTACTTGTCTGAGTCAGAAACCATATTACATTTTAATTACAACCCACCCACTCCAGAACCAGCCACTTCCTCTGTAGTGAAGAAAGACTTGGTGGGTGATATTGAACAAATAACATGTAAAATGGCAACATAAGACTGCAAATACCATGCATAGTTCAATGAATACCCTTTTTGGTAGAACAGAATAAACTCTACCATAGACATACACTGATCAAGGTCCATATAAGTATTTGAAATGTCAAATTAACAAGATGTCATGTCAAGCCATATTATTATAGGCAGAGATAGAAATTTTATATCAATTCCAGAGATCTGTGTTAAGAAGAACTTTTGAACCGCATGGGTTAAGCAATAGAGAGCTATATGACTGATTAGCAATGTCTTCCACAACCACACACTTCTCATACAGTTCCCTTTCTGAAATTTCTAAAACAATCCCATTAACTCCTTCCTGGTTGTCTAATTAGGTGCTTCTCAAGCTTTAATGTAGGTATGAATCACCCAAGGGTCTTGCTAAAAAGTAGATTCTAATCCAGTAGGTCTAGGGTAGGGCCTGAGATTCTGAATTTCTAAGAAGCTGCCATTGAACTTTCAGATCTCCTTTTCTAACATTACAACAATTTCCTTTGTTAATCACCCAGCAATAGAATTATTTTTATCCCTTTTTTATTGCTGGCCAGTCAGATAAGGAAGATAGTAGTCATTGCTGTCAGGCCTTAAGAATCAGAGAAATTTTGGGGCACCTGGGTGGCTCAGTCGGTTGAGCGTCCGATTTCGGCTCAGGTCATGATCTCATGGCTCTGAGTTCGAGCCCTGTGTCGGGCTCAGAGCCTGGAGCCTGCTTCGGATTCTGTGTCTCCCTCTCTCTCTGCCCCTCCCCCATTCATGCTCTGTCTCTGTCTCTCTCTCTCTCTCAAAAATAAACATTCAAAAAAATTTTTTTAATTAAAGAATCAGAGAAATTTTAAAAAATTTATTATAAAAGATTCCTACATTTTATGATTTTTAATATTACATATTTATATATTAGCATATATATGTGAAGTCTAATTTGTCATGTTTTTATCATAAGAAGTTTCTCTTAACCATGGTTCCCAAGTCCAAAAGTACAATGATTACTTCCCTTAAAATGACTCTGAAGCTCTGTAAGATCCTAAACTCCCTACTAAATGATCCTTAAAATGACTCTGATGCTCTATAAGATCCTAAACTCCCTACTAAATGATCAGATAAAGAGTATTCATTTTAGGATTTATTTTACTTTACTGCCTTGTAAGTCTTTTCAAAATGGTACCCTGAACATGATGTACATGGTAATTCCCAGCTGCTCCTCAGTGATCCAAAAATGCCTGAAAGTGAGGGATACTTATTCACTTTTATAAAGCATATTACACAAAAGGAACATACATGAAAAAGATCAGAAGATATAGAGACTGACAATCATTCTATATCTTTGCACACTATCCATTCTGAAAAATCCTAAGTACGATGATTCTTTAATCACAGTACCTCGCAAGTGAGTATGTGGGCCTTGTGCCCTGCACCAAAGCACATTTTCCTTATGGAAAAATCCCCCAGCTGAATCTTCCTCTTCTTCCAAATTAGAGTGGCCTAATAACATCACCAAAAGGATCATGAGGCATGTCCTTGTTAACAACCAGCTTTTCAGTCCTGGGTGGAGTCCATGGGCCCACTTTCAACTCCAGATCCTTCAAGAGCTGAAAATTCTGTGTCAATAAGTGGTTTCAGAAATCGCTCGACCTTAGTGAGTCTTTGCTTCAGTTTCTGCTGCATTGACTCATACTCCGCCAGGATCCGAGCAAACCTCGTTTGCAAGAGGTCTACGGACCCCTCCATTCGGGTGACCTTCTCCTCAAGATCTTTGGGATCACTTCCAGCATTTGCGACATTTATATCCAGCAGGCCATCTTTCATCAGGATTTGCCTTCCTTTCTCTTCTAACATAGTTTTGGCATCTGGGTACTCAGTCAGAGCTTCCATGAGGTCATCTTTTGAGAGACAGAAGAGATCTGAGTAGCCAATGCTTTTAATATTGGCTGTTCTTCGATTGCCGGCTTTGCTACCTTTAATGTTAAGGATGCTGATCTCACCAAAGTAGCTACCATCACTCAATACCACAAACTGAGTGATTCCATCATCTGCCACCACAGCCAGTTTCCCCTCCTTGATGATGTACATCTCTCGCCCGATATCCCCTTTCTTGCAAATGTAATCTCCAGGACTGTAGACTTGGGGCTGTAATTTCAAGACCAACTCCACCAATAGACCAGCTTCACAGTCCGCAAAAATACGCACTTTTTTTAATGTGTCTAAGTGAACGTTGATGGCGATCTCTGCTCTCAGCTTATCAGGTAGATACTTCAAGACTTCTCTCTCATCAACCGTTTTTTGGTTGGTCCACAGATAGTCAAACCATTTAATAACTCTCTTTTCCATATCTTTGCTTACATTTCGAAAATGCATATATTGCTTGATTGCATCAATTCTTGCTTGAAATTCTGCTCTGGCAGCATTCATGTTGGAAATCATAGAACCTATGTTACCAACGATGGTAGCAAAAATTAACACTCCGATTAAGAAATCAACCACCACAAAGACAAACTCAGAATCCCTCACAGGAGGTGGTGTTTCACCAATTGTGGTCAAAGTCAGTGTAGACCAGTAAAGGCTGTACACATATTTTCTAGCCAAACGGCCAAATTCAGGATCATTAACATCAGGATACACCCATGTGTCATTTCCAAATCCAATAGCTTTGGAAATAGAGAAGTACACACATGCATTCCAGTGGATAATGATGACAATATACATAACAAGATTAGAAATCCTGAAGATGTTTGGGTAGTTTGTTCTCGTTTCTGTTCTCTGGAAGAATTCAAACATCCGAGAGATCCTTAACAGTCTGTTCAATCTAATTTCTGGATAGTTCCACCCTAGCTTAAAATACAGCAGATCAGTTGGTATCAGTGATATAAAATCAAGTTTAAATTGCAAGTTTGATTTATATTTCTCTATGAGTTTAACCTCTTCCTTTACCAGCAGTCCCTGTTCCAAGTAACCTAAAATAGAAAAAAAAATTTTTTTAATGCTTTTCACTTTTATGCCATTAGGAATTTTTTCTAAAATAACCCTCAGTGAACTTCACTGAGTGCAAAACAAGACTTCATTTCCAGTAAAAATGCTTTTAGCAATGCAATCAGATATGAGTACCAATCAACATATGGCTACGGAAAATATTATTTTGCAGAAATAAAAAATAAAACTTTGTAAGTGCAAAGTGAGAGATTCCATACAATGTACATCTGCAATTCTCTCTAGATCCAGCCTGTCTATGCACGTAAAGCCACGAACAGCATTCTTGGGAAGTTTTCTAAAACACCCCAGCTCTTGTGCCTAAAGCCATACACCACTCTTTTCCCAGAATCCTAGCCCCACCCTTGAAATTTGGGTACCTGCCTTACTGTGTATTATGTGTATTCTTGCTTGTCCCACCAATGTGAAGAATAAATGTCTTTCAAAGATTCATTTTCTCTAGCCCTCTTATCCCTCAGGCTTCCTTAGACATCTGGGATCTTCCCTTCTCCGATGTTAACACAGTAGGCCGTGACTTTTAGCATTCTGATACATTTTATCAAGGAAAGAATTTGTTCCCCTTTCTATACTGGCCACCAGAGCTGTGACTAGGACAGAATAACAGGAACATTGCTCCAGCACACTGGGATTTACAACACGTCCTTATTTTACATAATGATTCTTAAATGCTATTCTCTGTACAGTGGTTACCTTTGAATGTAGACAGCAGTGTAGAAACAGTAAGCTTATACCTACTTAAAAAGCATATTTAAGTGGGAAGCTATCAGATCCTGCTCCCTGGTCAGTAATGCCTCACCATGACCACAAAGTTGAGTTAAGGATGTGTGTACTGTTAGAAAGAGAAATCAAGAAACTGATCCCATTCAGAATTGCACCAAGAACCATAAAATACCTAGGAATAAACCTAACCAAAGATGTAAAAGATCTGTATGCTGAAAACTATAGAAAGCTTATGAAGGGAATTGAAGAAGACACAAAGAAATGGGAAAGCATTCCATGCTCATGGTATTAAAAGACAAAGATGAGCCTTCCAAGGAACCAGATGCTAGCCATGTTTGTAAGAATTCTGTCTCTGTAGGAGCACAGAAGAGTCTTTGAGTTGCTAGAATTTCACTGCTGCTTACCTTCATTGCTTCGGGAGAAGCAAAACTCAACAAATTCACTTAAAACCCCGAATCAAGAATAACTCCCCTACACAAACTTTCAGTAAAGAGTTCATCAAGACAAAACTCATCTCCTGCAATGATGAAAATTAGAAAATAAACCAGTACAAGGAATTCTTCTACAAAGATCCTCTAAGGAAAAAAAAAGTGAAAGAAGGCACCCAACTCTGTGCTGTGTTGTTAAAATGTGAATACTACCCAAAGCTATCTACACATTCAATGCAATCCCAATCAAAATTGCACAAGCATTCTTCTCGAAGCTAGAACAAGCAATCCTAAAATTTGTATGGAACCACAAAAGACCCCAAATAGCCAAAGTAATGTTGAAAAAGAAAACCAAAGTGGGAGGCATCACAATCCCAGACTTTAGCCTCTACGACAAAGCTGTAATCATCAAGATGGTACGGTATTGGTACAAAAACAGACCAATGGAATAGAATAGAGAACCCGGAGTTGGACCCACAAACATATGGCCAAATAAGCTTTGACAAAGAGGAAAGAGTATCCAATGGAAAAAAAGTCTCTTTAGCAAATGGTGCTGTGAGAACTGGACAGCAACATGCAGAAGAATGAAACTAGACCACTTTCTTACACCACACACACAAATAAACTCAAAATGGATGAAAGACCTAAATGTGAGACAGGAAACCATCAAAACCCTAGATGAGAAAGCAGGAAAAAACCTCTTTGACCTCAGCCGCAGCAATTTCTTGCTCGACACATCTCCAAAGGCAAGGGAATTAAAAGCAAAAATGAACTATTGGGACTTCATCAAGATAAAAGCTTCTTCACTGCACAGGAAACAATCAACAAAACTAAAAGGCAACCAATGGAATGGGAAAAGATATTAGCAAATGACATATCAGATAAAGGGTTAGTATCCAAAATCAATAAAGAACTTACCAAACTCAACACCTGAAAAACAAATAATCCAGTGAAGAAACGGGCAAAAGACATGAATAGACACTTTTCCAAAGAAGACATCCAGATGGCCAAGAGACACATGAAAAGATGCTCAACATCACTCATCATCAGGGAAATACAAATCAAAACCACACTAATACCACCTCACCACAGAGTGGCTAACATGAACAAATCAGGAAACTATAGATGCTGGTGAGGATGTGGAGAAATGGGAACCCTCTTGCATTGCTGGTGGGAATGCAAACTGGTGCAGCCACTCTGGAAAACAGTGTGGAGTTTCCTCAAAAAATTAAAAATAGAACTACCCAATGACCCAGCAATAGCACTACTAGGAATTTACCCAATGGGAATTTACCCATACAGGAGTGCTGATGCATAGAGGCACTTGTACCCCAATGTTTATAGCAGCACTTTCAACAATAGCCAAATTATGAATAAAACCTAAATGTCCATCAACTGATGAATGGATAAAGAAGATGTGGTTTATATATACAATGGAATACTACTTGGCAATGAGAAAGAATGAAATCATGCCATTTGTAGCAACGTGGATGGAATTGGAAGGTGTTATGCTGAGTGAAATAAGTCACTCAGACAAAGACAGATATCATATGTTTTCACTCCTATGTGGATCTTGAGAAACTTAACAGAAGACCATGGGGGAAGGGGAGGGGGAAAAATTAGTTACAAACAGAGAGGGAGGGAAGCAAAGCATAAGAGACTATTAAATACAGGGGCGCCTGGGTGGCGCAGTCGGTTAAGCGTCCGACTTCAGCCAGGTCACGATCTCACGGTCCGTGAGTTCGAGCCCCGCGTCAGGCTCTGGGCTGATGGCTCGGAGCCTGGAGCCTATTTCCGATTCTGTGTCTCCCTCTCTCTCTGCCCCTCCCCTGTTCATGCTCTGTCTCTGTCTGTCCCATAAATAAATAAAAACGTTGAAAAAAAAATTAAAAAAATAAAAAAATAAATTAAAAAAAGAGACTATTAAATACAGAGAACAAACTGAGGGTTGATGGGGGGGAGAGGGGAAAATGGGTAATGAGGAGGTCACTTGTTGGGATGACCGGTGGGTATTGTATATAAGCAATGAACCACGGGACTCTACCCCAAAAACCAAGAGCATACTTTACACACTGCATGGTAGCCAATTTGACAATAAATTATATTTTTTTTTAAAAGGATGGGGGGAAAGATGGCAGCGTAGGAGGACGCTGGGCTCACCACGTCCTGCTGATCACTCAGATTCCACCTACACCTGCCTAAATAACCCAGAAAACCGCCAGAAGACTAGCAGAACGGAGTCTCCGGAGCCAAGTGCAGACGAGAGGCCCACAAAAGAGGGTAGGAAGGGCGGAGAGGTGGTGCACGCTACAAGGACTGGCGGGAGGGAGCCTGGGCAGAGGGGCGGAGGGGCGGCCCGCTGGCCAAGCAGAGGTCCCGAGTCTAGCTTGCAAAAGCAGAGGGGCCGGACAGAGTGTGTTCGGACAGTAAGCGGGACTTAACAGCTGGAAGGTTATAAGTTAACAGCTTTGCTCGGAGAGCTGGAGGGCTGGAGGACAACGGGAGGGAGAGTTGTTGAGCCCCTGACGACAGAACGCAGCTTGGCGGGGAACAAAGGCGCTTGCCAGTGCCATCTCCCTCACCCATCCCCCAGCCAAAATCCCAAAGGGAACTGGTTCCTGCCAGGGAACTTGCTTGCACCGCGCAAACACCCAACACGGTGCTTCTGCGGATCCATCCCTCCAGTGGGTCTGACTCCCTCTTGGTGCCACAGGGCCCCTGGCAAAGCGGATCTCCAAAGGAAGAGCGAGCTAAGGCTGCCCCTCCTGCCCCCGTGCACCTTGCCTAACCCACCCCAGCCAATACGCCAGATCCCCAGCACCATAAGCCTGGCAGTGTACAAGTAGCCCAGACGGGCCACGCCACCCCACAGTGAATCCTGCCCCTAGGAGAAGGTAAGAGAAGGCACACACCAGTCTGACTGTGTGTCATCAGGTCTGACTGCGGCCCCGCCCACCAACACAAGTTATCCAAGACAACACAGGGGATGTGGCCCGCAGTCCCGCACCACTCCAGGGACAATCCAAAATGATGAAATGGAAGAATTCCCCTCAAAAAAACCTCCAGGAAATAACGACAGCTAACGAACTGATCAAAAACGATTTAAACTATATAACAGAAACTGAATTTAGGATAATAGTCATAAAATTAATCGCTGGGCTTGAAAACAGTATAAAGGACAGCAGAGAATCTCTTGCTACAGAGATCAAGGGTCTAAGGAACAGCCAGGAGGAGCTAAAAATGCTATTAATGAACTGCAAAATAAAATGGAGACAACCACGGCTCGGATTGAAGAGACAGAGGAGAGAATAGGTGAACTAGAAGATAAAATTATAGAAAAAGAAGAAGCTGAGAAAAAGAGAGATTAAAAAATCCAGGAGTATAAGGGGAAAATTAGAGAACTAAGTGATGCACTAAAAAGAAACAATCTATGCATAATTGGTATCCCAGAGGAGGAAGAGAGAGGGAGAGGTGCTGAAGGGGTACTTGAAGAAATCATAGCTGAGAATTTCCCTGAACTGGAGAAGGAAAAAGGCACTGAAATCCAAGAGGCACAGAGAACTCCCTTCAGAGTGAAACTGGCATATCATAGTGAAACTGGCAAAATTCAAGGATAAAGAGATAATTCTGAAAGCAGCTAGAGATAAACGTGCTCTAACATATAAAGGGAGACCTATAAGACTCGTGACCGATCTCTCTACTGAAACCTGGCAGGCCAGAAAGGAATGGCAGGAATTCTTCAATGTGAGGAACAGAAAAAATATGCAGCCGAGAATCCTTTATCCAGTAAGTCTGTCATTTAGAATAGAAGGAGAGATAAAGGTCTTCCCAAACAAAAACTGAAGGAATTCGTCACCACTAAAACAGCCCTACAAGAGATCCTAAGGGGGATCCTGTGAGACAAAATATCAGAGACATCAGTACAAGCATGAAACCTATGGACATCACAATGACTCTAAACCCATATCTTTCTATAATAATACTGAATGTAAATGGACTAAATGCACCAACCAAAAGACACAGGTATCAGAATGGATAAAAAAACAAGACCCATCTATTTGCTGTCTACAAGAGACTCATTTTAGACCTGAGGACACCTTCAGATTGAGAGTGAGGGGATGGAGAACTATTTATCATGCCACTGGAAGTCAGAAGAAAGCTGGAATAGCCATACTTATATCAGACAAACTAGACTTTAAATTAAAGGCTGTAACAAGAGATGAAGGGCATTATATAATAATCACAGGGTCTATCCATCAGGAAGAGCTAACAATTATAAATGTCTATGTGCTGAATACAGGAGCCCCCAAATATATAAAACAATTACTCACAAACATAAGCAACCTTATTGATAAGAATGTGGTAATTGCAGGGACTTTAACACTCCACTTACAGAAATGGATAGATCATCTAGACACACGGTCAATAAAGAAACAAGGGCCCTGAATGATACATTGGATCAGATGGACTTGACAGATATATTTAGAACTCTGCATCCCAAAGCAACAGAATATACTTTCTTCTTGAGTGCACATGGAACATTCTCCAAGATAGATCACACACTGGGTCACAAGACAGCCCTTCATAAGTATACAAGAATTGAAATCATACCATGCATACTTTCAGACCACAATGCTATGAAGCTTGAAATCAACCACAGGAAAAAGTCTGGAAAACCTACAAAAGCATGAAGGTTAAAGAACACCCTACTAAAGAATGAGTGGGTCAACCAGGCAATTAGAAAAGAAATTAAAAAATATATGGAAACAAATGAAAATGAAAATGCAACAATCCAAACGCTTTGGGATGCAGCGAAGTCAGTCCTGAGAGGAAAATACATTGCAATCCAGGCCTATCTCAAGAAACAAGAAAAATCCCAAATACAAAATCTAACAGCACACCTAAAGGAAATAGAAGCAGAACAGCAAAGACAGCCTAAACCCAGCAGAAGAAGAGAAATAATAAAGATCAGAGCAGAAATAAACAATATAGAATCTAAAAAAAACTGTAGAGCAGATCAACGAAACCAAGAGTTGGTGTTTTGAAAAAATAAACAAAATTGACAAACCTCTAGCCAGGCTTCTCAAAAGGAAAAGGGAGATGACCCAAATAGATAAGATCATGAATGAAAATGGAATTCTTAAAACCAATCCCTCAGAGAAACAAGCAATTATCAGGGAATACTATGAAAAATTATATGTCAACAAACTGGACAACCTGGAAGAAATGGACAAATTCCTAAACACCCACACACTTCCAAAGCTCAATCAGGAGGAAAGAGAAAGCTTGAACAGACCCATAACCAGTGAAGAAATTGAATCAGTCATCAAAAATCTCCCAAAAAATAAGAGTCCAGGACCAGATGGCTTCCCAGGGGAGTTTTACCAGACGTTTAAAGCAGAGATAATACCTATCCTTCTCAAGCTATTCCAAGAAATAGAAAGGGAAGGAAAACTTCGAGACTCATTCTATGATGCCAGTATTACTTTGATTCCTAAACCAGACAGAGACCCAGTAAAAAAAGAGAACTACAGGCCAATAGCCCTGATGAATATGGATGCAAAAATTCTCAATAAGATACTAGCAAATCGAATTCAAGAGCATATAAAAAGAATTATTCACCATGATCAAGTGGGATTCATTCCTGGGATGTAAGTCTGGTTCAACATTCACAAATCAATCAACGTGATACATCACATTAATAAAAGAAAAGATAAAAACCATATGATCCTGTCAATCGATGCAGAAAAGGCATTTGACAAAATTCAGCAACCTTTCTTAGTAAAAACGCTCGAGAAAGTCGGGATAGAAGGAACATACTTAAAGATCATAAAAGCCATTTATGAAAAGCCCACAGCTAATATCATACTCAATGGGGAAAAACTGAGAGCTTTTTCCTTGAGATCAGGAACACACAGGGATGTCCACTCTCACCGCTGTTGTTTAACATAGTGTTGGAAATTCTAGCATCAGCAATCAGACAACAAAAGGAAATCAAAGGCATCAAAATTGGCAAAGATGAAGTTAAGCTTTCACTTTTTGCAGATGACATGATATTATACGTGGAAAACCTGATAGACTCCACCAAAAGTCTGCTAGAACTGGTACATGAATTCAGCAAAGTTGCAGGATACAAAATCAATGTACAGAAATCAGTTGCATTCCTATACTCTAATAATGAAGCAACAGAAAGATAAATAAAGAAACTGATCCCATTCACAATTGCACCAAGAAGCATAAAATACCTAGGAATGAATCTAACCAAAGATGTAAAAGATCTGTATGCTGAAAACTATAGAAAGCTTATGAAGGAAATTGAAGAAGATATAAAGAAATGGAAAAACATTCCATGCTCATGGATTGGAAGAATAAATATTGTTAAAATGTCAATACTACCCAAAGCTATCTACACATTCAATGCAATCCCAATCAAAATTGCACCAGCATTCTTCTTGAAACTAGAACAAGCAATCCTAAAATTCATATGGAACCACAAAAGGCCCCGAATAGCCAAAGTAACTTTGAAGAAGACCAAAGCAGGAGGCATCACAATCCCAGACTTTAGCCTCTACTACAAAGCTGTCATCATCAAGACAGCATGGTATTGGCACAAAAACAGATACACAGACCAATGGAATAGAATAGAAACCCCAGAACTAGACCCACAAACGTATGGCCAACCAATCTTTGACAAAGCAGGAAAGAACATCCAATGGAAAAAAGACAGTCTCTTTAACAAATGGTGCTGGGAGAACTGGACAGCTACATGCAGAAGATTGAAACTAGACCACTTTCTCACACCATTCACAAAAAATAAACTCAAAATGGATAAAGGACCTGAATGTGAGACAGGAAACCATCAAAACCCTAGAGGAGAAAGCAGGAAAAGACCTCTCTGACCTCAGCTGCAGCAATTTCTTACTTGACACATCCCCAAAGGCAAGGGGATTAAAAGCAAAAATGAACTACTGGGACCTCATCAAGATAAAAAGCTTCTGCACAGCAAAGGAAACAACCAACAAAACTAAAAGGCAACCAACGGAATGGGAAAAGATATTTGCAAATGACATATTGGACAAAGGGCTAGTATCCAAAATCTATAAAGAGCTCACCAAACTCCACACCCGAAAAGCAAATAACCCAGTGAAGAAATGGGCAGAAAACATGAATAGACACTTCTCTAAAGAAGACATCCGGATGGCCAACAGGCACATGAAAAGATGCTCAACGTCACTCCTCATCAGGGAAATACAAATCAAAACCACACTCAGATATCACCTCACGCCAGTCAGAGTGGCCAAAATGAACAAATCAGGAGACTATAGATGCTGGAGAGGATGTGGAGAAACGGGAACCCTCTTGCACTGTTGGTGGGAATGCAAACTGGTGCAGCCACTCTGGAAAACAGTGTGGAGGTTCCTCAAAAAATTGAAAATAGACCTACCCTATGACCCAGCAGTAGCACTGCTAGGAATTTACCCAAGGGATACAGTAGTGCTGATGCATAGGGGCACTTGTACCCCAATGTTTATAGCAGCACTCTCAACAATAGCCAAATTATGGAAAGAGCCTAAATGTCCATCAGCTGATGAATGGATAAAGAAATTGTGGTTTATATACACAATGGAGTACTAGGTGGCAATGAGAAAGAATGAAATGTGGCCTTTTGTAGCAACGTGGATGGAACTGGAGACTGTGATGCTAAGTGAAATAAGTCATACAGAGAAAGACAGATACCATATGTTTTCACTCTTAGGTGGATCCTGAGAAACTTAACAGAAACCCATGCGGGAGGGGAAGAAAAAAAAAGGAGGTTAGAGTGGGAGAGAGCCAAAGCATAAGAGACTGTTGAGAACTGAGAGCAAACTGAGGGTTGATGGGGGGTGGGAGGGAGGGGAGGGTGGGTGAGGGGTATTGAGTAGGGCACCTTTTGCGATGAGCACTGGGTGTTGTATGGAAACCAATTTGACAATAAATTTCATATATTGAAAAAAAATAAAATAAAATAAAATTAAATTAAATTAAATTAAAAAGGGATGTGTGTACTGTTATAAAATGTCTAGTACAGCTATACCGGATACACTGATTTCTCCCCATGCCTCTTCATGGAATCTCTCTGTGAGGTAGCAATTACCTTTTCACCATAGAGCTGGCACAATATTTCTGTTCTCTCTATTCCTCCCACTGGCATAAAACCAATGAACAAGATAATGGAGGAAAGCCACCAATCCACATTCAAAATGTTGCCAAGTAACCTGAATTCGTTGGAGTAGCCTAAGCTTGTGGGTGAATATATGGTATTCTTGTTTCCAACAGTGCTTTTTCTTCTAAAGTAGATCTGTGAGCTTATTTTGAAGAAGACTTGAATTAAAAAATTTCAAATTATACTCTAGAGATAAAAGCACAACATTGCAAAATATCCAAAGCTGAACGTATTTACCTGTCCTTGTTCGTACAAACATATCAAGAAGATAGACTATGTCTGATAGGTAATCAAAAATGAGCCAACATTCTAAGTAATCAGACTGAAGTTCATCAAAACATGCTCTGTAAAAGAAAAACATGTAAATAAAATGAACTGGGAGCCAGTTTAAGTAAAAGTCTTCTCTGTATACTTTTTATCATGGTAAGAGGTATAATGCACTAAGGCTGAGAGGGTCCTTAGAGTCCATTTAATCAACCACAGCTTTTCCGAATCTGAATGGTTTGATCTATTTTTCTCATGCGTCTGAATTCCAACATTCTTTCGATTACACTAGTTCGCTTTGTGGAAACATCAAATAAGAATAAATGGCCTCAAGCTAATGTCAAAATATATTGGCTTATACACATTGATAACCAGGTTCTTATTGACTATCTGTACCCAAAATGCTTACAGGAATTGTGCTTAGTCCTGGGTTGCTGAGATGTTTACTATCTAAAAGACAGAGAACCGTAGACATACCTGAGAAACATATCTTGCTCTAAAACAACCTAAATTTTTTATCTTTTTCCACTCCTGGCAATGTTTTTTTCTTAGGCCACAAAAATAAAGTTTCTCCCAAAATTCTAATAAAACAACTCAGCAATCAAAAGTTTAAAACTATCCCTCCACACTTCATTCCAGTACTGGATTTCCAAGTATACTGGGAACCAATACATCTTCTCCTGATGTCAGGAAAACACATTGAGAATAACATAACCTCTCTTTACAACCTGAGGTGGAGAAAGGGTGTACATCCTGAAGACCTCTGGACCAAACCATTAAGTCAGTTAACTCAGAAACTAGAAGCAAATTGAGATCCACAAAAATATATAGATACCTTGCAATAATCATAGTCCAGTTGTACATGACAGGTAAGGTGATGCAAAACAGCCAGTTGTAGTATGTGTTTCCTGAGGGATCAATAACTATGACTTCTTTCTTCTCCCTAGCAGCAATTTGAAATGAAGTAGAAGGTTACCAAGAAACAAGAACATTTTTATTTCACATATTAAATATGGTTATGTCCATTATCCACAATTAATGAAACAGAACTAAGCTGGAGAAGCTCACCCTCCAGGGAGAAGATTAGCTTGGCATGAGTGTATTAGACATCAGCAATTGCCTAGTGAGGGCTGTATAGATGGTTAAATTATTAGTCTTACATTAAACCTTACATTAGACTTTTATTAAAGCCCTGTTTTACTGCGATGCTGCAGATACTTCTATCAATTCAGCCACTGAAAAGGAATAATGGCACAGATCATGCCAGATTCTGAATATTCCGTAGACTTCTTTGGTAGGTTGTTGGTGGTGAGAGAATGGTGGTGTTACCACTTTTCCTACCAGGTAACAAAATAATCAGGAACTACACTGTGAGAGGGAGCTCTCATCTGTGTGGAAAGAAGACTGTAACACAATCTAATAAAAGGTACTTGTTCATAAGCATCTATGAAGGATGAAGAGGCAATAGGAGGTGGAAGGAAGAAGGAAGAAGGAAGGAA
>NW_024412376.1:128040544-128075908 GCF_014898765.1 Herpailurus yagouaroundi | reverse complement strand
GAAGGAAGGAAGGAAGGAAGGAAGGAAGGAAGGAAGGAAGGAAGGAAGGAAATATATCGTCAAATGGAAAAATTTTTTTAATTGCCTAGTATCAAGCCTCTATTGGGTTTGGGGAGAGGGGTTGGGTTTTTTTTGTTTTTAAAGATATTATTTTTAAATAATCTCTACACCCAAGTTCAAGCTCCAGTGTGGAGCTTGAACTTAACAACCCGAGAGGAAGAGTCGCCCCCTCTACTGACTGAGCCAGCCAGGCACCCCAAGCCTATATTGCAAAGGACTTTTTCCTTTGTAAGAACTTCAATGCCTTTCTAGCAGGCACAAATAAGTGAATATTATCTGGTAAAGAAAAAGAGTTTTCTTTAAGCTTAGAAAACAATTTCCCCTTTAATAAAAAGTAAAAAGATAGTTTTGAAAATATCATTCGGCCTCACCTTTATGAAATTCTAACCCTCAAATGTTTGCTTACAAAAGATCTTGCAAATGGTTGGAGTTTTAATAAGCATTTGTACTGAACTCAGATTTTTTTTTTTTAATGTCTCCTTATTTTTGAGAGAGAGAGAGAGAGACAGAGAGAGAAAGAAACACAGAATCAGAAGCAGGGTCCAGGCTCTGAGCTGTAAGCACAGAACCCAATGCGGGGCTGGAACTCAAAGTCTGCGAGATCATGACCCAAGTGCAAGTCAGACCCTTAACTGACTGAGCCACCCAGGCGCCCTGTCCTGCTCTCAGAATTAAGCATGGCTTTTGCAAGGAGACTAGCTTACTTTGGAGTATTTGCCATACAGTATTTATGACTCAAAAATGTTAGTAAAATTATTAAATTTTTATTTCAATTTAAAAAAATTAATGGTAAGACCCTAGAAACCTAATTCTCTTGAAATCCAAATATCTCCGAATGGTAAATTTATCTTCACCAGGACTTGAGGAAGTCAGTTAACCATAACATTGAAAAGTCTTGATGAGAAAAGTAAGAATAAAACTACCATTGGTCACTTTAAGGAAATAAGAAAAAAAAATTAATTCCCATTAGATAACAATCTATTTAGTCTTTTACACAAGGTTTCATAATTATAAACTTTTAGGAAATTATCCTTGCATCCAAAATCCATTACAAATTCATTCCTAATTTCAATGCCAGTAAAAACACTTACTCTTCTTTCTTATCTTTGCCTTTATCCTCTTTCTTTTTCTTCTCTTTTTCCTTTTCTTTCTTCTTTTTCTTCTCTGAGTCCTTTTTATTTACATTTTTATCATCTGACTTGCTGAAAAGTGAGAGATGTAGTCAGTAATAAAATATGAAAATGTTATGGGCCGAAAAATCTGGGATCATTCATGCCAAAGCCTAACTTACCTCTTCTTTTCTTTCTTCTTTTTCTTTTTTTCTTTTGGTTCTCTAAAGAAGAAATAATATCTAAGTCACACAATCAAATTACATCCTGACTTCCATTCTTATTTACTTCCCTCTCTATTGAGCAAGAAATCTGAACCTTGTCTTCAGAGACCTGCCCACGTGCTAAGAACTAGAAATCTGGTCTTCTAATGGAGAGTTATACAAAAATAGACCTACACCTAGATAATAAAACAAACAAACAAACAAACAAACAAACAAACAAACAAACAAACATTCCTGGGTTAGTACACATGGAAAATTGAAGACAAGGGAGGTGGATAAAGGCATAAACCCAACAAGGGAAATTTAGAAAACAACAACCCCCAAGAGTGCACTTTCAAAAAGCCTCCATGTGTACCAAAAAAAAATTATTTAAAATGTAAGCTTCTTGATATCACTTATATTTATTATTGAGTAAGAGCGTGGAGAATTTCAAGAAAATGCCATCAATTTTCTTTAGAAGGGTAATCCTGACTGAAGCAATTGTTTATGAGTAGTCAAAAAACTCCACATAGTGGAATCCCAATTCTTAGAATCATTCACTGAATTTGAGATCACCTTTTCTCTATATACAATTTCTTCTGCAGTGGAGATTATGCAATTTGAGGCTCCTTCCTACAGTTGGTTCTATTAGCTGAAGAATGGATTCTGGAGCCAGGCAGACCTACGGTCAAAACAGGCTGCCATTGTTGGCTCAGATGTCTTGGGAAGGTTTATTATTCAGGTTTATTATTTAGTGGTTGAGGACACTAAAAGGAAGACAATTTTCAGGAGCAAATGTACAAGTGAATTTAGTCTGCATATCAATAGCCCAGGAAAAGTAGAATGCTGCTATTGAGGAGAAATATGAAATAAATTAGATAAAGATGTGGGGCTTGGCACCTAAGACTGTCACGTACAAAGGGGAACAGAACATAAAACTGGACGAGGGAGAATTTATTGCCATGACAGCACATTCTTGTGTTATAGGCTTCAACACCCTAGCCCAGATCCATGGAAATGGTGCCAACACACTGCTGGGATGGCTCTCAGAAGCTCAGAAAAAATGATGATTTGTGCTAAGTGTAATAGAAATTACAAAGTGCCATGACAGACGGTGGAAGAAGGTATCAGGGAGACTGAGAGAAGTGATGTGCTGAAGTGGACATACCAAGTAAGGAAGATTACCCACCAAGTGACTATGGTCCCTAAGAGGGCTCAGTGGACACAAAAAATGGTAAGGAATATGCTGGTGAGAGGTGCACCAGCATCATTAAGAAACTCAGTGGTATTGTCCTCTATAAGCCAGAGCTGGTAGTGGGAGATACTGAACTGGATGCAAAACTGGGTTCCCTGAGAGCAACTGAGATGACAGAACCTGGGAATAAGAGATCGGTGGCAGTGCTTACACATCAGAGGAGAGATGGGTCCAATAACTATAATTACCATGAAGGTGAGCATGGTAGCCAGAGGGCTTAACTCATAGACAGCTATAGAAGAAGTTAATTGTATACTGGATTCCTAGATATATGGGCATCCTTTTGGTTTGTTGGGGTACTGTTTAATGTATACAATGAAAATATATCAGGTATGGGTGATTAAGAGGTTGAAGGCAACTTAACCAGATAAAAAGTCACAACCTTATGAGTAGTTTCTAAACCTGAGCCAGTTCTCAGAAATGAAACCACTGACTGAAGAGGGAGCCAAGCCCCCATAAAGAAAGACTCTGCAAACACCATGACCAGTATACTCAGTAATGATTTCCCCAGTCTTTCCCCAGAGAAAACCCATGGTCACTTACATAGGTGACTATGCGCTGGGAGAAGAGGGAGTACCTAGATACATTAAAGACTGTTTGGCAAAAGACCCAAGCTGTTATTGAGACCCAGGGATTGAAGCGTCATCATGCCTCCCATTAAAGTGGGGGGCAGCATATGGTGACCTACTAATAACAGAATCCTGTATGATTTACAACTTAAGGGGTTTCCACTGGATCTAAGGACCCCTATTGTGGTAATTTCTCCAGTTCCTCAATGTTAACTGGAATGTAAGTAGATGCATATATTTGATCATTGGCAGAACCCTTATCCCTACTAGTTCCTTAACTTGTAGAGTAAGAGCTATCATAAGGGGGAGGGCCAAGTGGAAGCTCTCAAGCTGCCTCCTACCTGCTGGCCGAAAACAATATTGCATCCTAAACAGGAGGGAAAGAAAATGAGACCCTTAAAGACCTAATGCATGCAGGGGTGGCAGTCCTCCCACATTTAATTCAATGTCTTGTCCCTACAAAATTCACATGGATACTCATGAATGGCAGTAGACTACTGAAAATCAAGCACATAGCAGCCCCAATTGTGGCTCCTGTGGCAAATGTGAAAAATAATGCATTTATGCTATCTAAACCATATACCTAAAGTTCTGGGCCAGTCACAGTGACTGTGTTATTTTTTTTTTTTTTTATCACTATCAGGGAAGAGGATCTGAAATAGTTATGGGATGGAAAATGGCACATTTATAGTCTCTTCCAGGGCTATGTTATCTGTCCTGCTTAATGTCATGACACAGCCTAGAGGGACCTGGACTATCTGGACATTCCTTGGAGCGTCACATTGGTCCACTATATCAATGGCATCATGTTAACAGGGCCTTTAAAGAGGACTGACTAACCATGGAACAGAAGATGACTGTTGACCATGAGTTGGATTCTGTCAGAACTAACAAGTCATGAGGTTGTACAGCAATCTATCACATGATGAAGTGGTATATCTGGGATTGAGCAGGTGCTCACTACCCTTCCATCATGTCATCTACCACCGTTGCATCAGCTCCTACTCTTCAACTCTCCACCAGGGCCATATGTGTGGGTCTTATAGGACAGGTCATCATCATTGATCTGGTCGATGAATGGGTCAGCTTGACATCAGGATACAAGCCAAAATGGGCTATGTCTATACCATAGCCCTCCTTAGAAGTGACCTTGAAAGACAATGGTAAAGTTAATCTTTCTAATGTCACAGCTCCAAGCAGTGCCCAGTCATCCCTTTTGTGTGGAAAAGGAAATGGCCATGCATGGGTCTGGGAACCAAGGAGTTGAAGTAGGAGTGATTCACATAGGAAATGTGTGCTTCTCATCCCCACAACTTTCTGCTCTGTGGATCTAAAGGCTTCCAGATAGGTCACGTGTCTTCCAGGGAACACGGTAGGTGTCCCATTAAACATTAAGCTATGACTGCTCCCCAGTCACTTTAGGCCCCTCATGCAAGGCATGAAGCAAGTTCTTTAATCAGAACTAGATAGTGTTGCTGTGTTAGAGTGGGTGAGGGGAATGTATTTGGCACATAGATGATCCACTCTGGTGCCTTTGGTGTTCTCCAGCCCAGTTTTAGTGGTAAATGGACAAATATGGCAGCTATAACTCAAGAAAGGCACAGTGACAAGGGGCTGAAATCCATCAGGAATAAGGGTAACTATGACTACAGTGTGCATGAGGGTAAAGGCCTGGTCCTACTGCCTAACTATGACACAACTCTGAAGGGCCATCCCTGCTCTAGAGTTTCCCATGGGAACGTATGGCATATCAACTCTATTCTCTGAAGTTCAACTTCTCCCTCTGCCCCGTTCTGCTCCCCTAACTCCCTTCTCAGAGATCGTCTCCTGAGGAATTGACCTACGGCACACTGGCTCAGAATGGAAAGGATTACTGATATTTCATTTATTTTTGTCCACCAGGTGGGGCAACTGCATTTACACAGGAGACATGGTTTTCTATATGTATTTAAACACACATACATACATAAATACATGCTGCTTTTAATATGGGTAGCCACATTTTTCAGAAGAAAATAACCACATGACAAAATAATAGAATACCATTGCCATTGCATTAAATAGAGTTTTCCTAATAAAGTTCTCCTCTATAGCAGATTCAGATATATTCCTACATTTTACTGGTGTTCTTCAAGAGCAAAGCTTTGGTTTTCTATTATAAATGTACTTACTGCTCCTTATTGCTGCTGTTGTTAACGTTGAAAAGTGCAATGGTACCAGGCAGGTAGTGCTCCCTGGAAAATGAAAAAGTACAGTAAAATCATAACAGTTACCATCTGCATAATGCCATTAAAGAACAGTATTTTTTAAAAAATTGTTTTTTTAATGTTTATTTATTTTAAGAGAGAGAGAGAGCATGAGCAGGGGAGGGACAGAGATAGAGGGAGAGAGAGAGAATCCCATGCAGGCTCCATGCCTTCAGTGCAGAGCCTGACGTAGGGCTTGAACTCACAAACCATGAGATCATGACCTGAGCCAAAATCAAGAGTCAGATGCTTAACTGACTGAGCCACCCAGGTGCCCCAAGAAGTCTTAAAGAACAAATTATCAGGGCATCTGGGTGGCTCAGTCAGTGTAGCAGCCGACTTTGGCTCAGGTCATAATCTCTCTGTTCACGATCTTGCAGTTCATGACCTTGCGGTTGGTGGATTCGAGCCCTGTGTTGGGCTCTGTGCACACAGCCCAGAGCCTGGAGCCTGCTTGGGATTCTGCATCTCCCTCTCTCTATGCCCCTCCCCCATTCGTGCTCTGTCTCTCTCTCAAAAATAAATAAATAAACATTACAAAAATTTTTTTCAAGAACAAATTATCTTCAGTTACTATTGTCTAGACAAATTTTGAAAATATAGAGCCTCCATGAAGCTTGAATTGCTAAATATCAATGCGATGAACCAAAGTGATTAGTAAACACCTATCTATCAATGCTAGCACCAAAAATTAGCATCCTCCATGGCCTCAAGTGAGGCAACTTGGATGCCAGCAAGACATCTAAGACTTAGATTGTCAGAGAAGATTGGAAGAGAAGAAAAGACAAATAAAAAACACTGGGGAAACTGAAGGTTGTTGGTGGAAGCAGAAATAAGAGAGAGGAAAAAAGGAGGGAGAAAAAGCAAAGAAAAAGTAAATGTGTCCCACAATATGGGAACTCCTGATCCACACCAAAATCACATTCGTGCCCACACCCTTAGAGGCATGTGTGTGACGTTCTCATGAGTGCTTCATTTCCTACTAAGGACTTTTAGCTTTTCTGTTCTAGCTACTCACTCCTGTGCTCAACTTCCCTGAAAGTAGGGGCAAATGGGATATAGCATTTCAGAGGAAGACAGCCAACCCTTCCCACATACCATTGCCTCAGGGCCCTGAAAGAAGGATCAGAAAGGCGGAAGAAGTCAGAGAGGACTGAGGCATCAGGTTCTAAAGGGGCAGAGACCAGTCTCAGGGGAAATGATCAGCAAGAGTGTTTGTGACTCAAAGCCCCGTGGGCATCGATAATCATCAGCCTGTGCTTTCCAAGAGAGGAAAAGAATAAGTAGCAAGTTACTCCTGAGATCCTGCACAGTGGCTGGGTAGCAGGAGCATTGCCAAGCCCACTAAATGGAGGAGTAGAATACCTTTCTTTCCTCTAAATAATAGTTTAGAAAGAGATACGGAGGGATAGATTATACTGCTCACCTCTGTGTTGGTCCCCTTCTGCGTGAGTTATTTCTAAAGGAATCCCCTGCATGGGGGGTTTCATTCTCTGACTCTTCAAACATGGAGGCACTGTCGTCATCATCATCGTCATCAGAAAAGGAGCTACGGTCCAATAGGAGGCAGAGGTGAATTAGATCAATGTTTTAAATTATTATGAAGGAATAATGTTTCTCATTAGGAGGACCACTGCCTCATCTTTTCTCCTTCCCTCTCAAACTAACATATGACGCTTTTTCTTTTTTTTTTAAGCGGGCCTCACACCCAGCACAGAGCCCAATGTGGGGCTGTATCCCATGACCCTGAAATCAAGACCTGAGCCAAAATCAAGAGTCAGATGCTCAACCAAATGAGTCACCCGAGTGCCCCTACCCCCATTTTAATTAGAGGGAAATGAGAACTTCTAGAATACATGGAATTAGATAGAATATATGCATAATTCAGTGCATACTACTGAATTGTAGTTCAGAAACCACTTCCTAGGTCTTCCATATTTCTATTACTTGACGCATTGATTAACGTTAATATTTATCAAATAGAAAGTATGATATCTATGTTTTTAGGCCACATTATACATTTGTATGGACTAACCTGTAATAACATCTCTTTCCACAAAAAATAAATGCAATATATGTGTATAAATGTCTATGCATTCATGGGGTAGCCACTTTAAATTATACTTCTAAAACATTCAGCATATCACACTATTATTTTCACATTCATCTATGGCAATGCCACCGCTTTAGATTTGAAATGTCCCATGAGAAAAGGCCTGGCCTAAGTGCTTCTAAATAATCACCACAATAATATCTCTGTTCACTTGTGAGACAAGTTATGCTGTTCCAAAGTATAAACACATTCACAAAATTAAATAAATTACAAAGGGTAAAGTCACAAATTAAAAGTTAAACTGAAATCAAGCCTAGTTAAATTTATTAGCGGTGGCTGGTATTAACAATGCATGGGTTTACCTGCATGCTCCATTTTCCATCCTCCTTATTTCCTTTTCAATATCTGGAACAATCACATTGGGAACGTTTATAAAAGAGAACCATGTATTGATAATATTTTTCTTCATGGTTAGTTTAATATCTGGGGAGAAAAAAGTCTTCTTAGTAGAAAGACTATATATTTACATATACAATCAAAAGTTTCACTCTACCATTCATCTAAGGCTCTCATCATAATTTTATTTCCAGTTATATATAGGACTTATTCTCTAATAGAATATAGATGTGGCCTAAGCCCTTCATTACCACTAGCCAGTTTTTTTGTGTATTTTTTTTTTTCAAGAATATATCAGAGGTGTAAACTTTTTTTTCTTAATTTTGGATTTAGCACAGCTTTTTCTTTTAATGTTTATTTTTATTTTTGAGAGAGAGACAGAGCACAAGCAGGGGAGGGGCAGAGAGAGAGAGAGAGAGAGAGAGAGAGAGAGACAGAATCCGAAGCAGGCCCCAGGCTCTGAGCTGTCAGCACAGAGCCCCCCACACGTGGCTCGAACTCACCACCTGTGAGATCATGACCTGGCTTAACCCACTGAGCCACCCAGGTGCCCTTGAATTTACCCCAGCTTTAAAATATTCAGGCAATGTCGTCAGAGAACAAAACTATAGGGACCTCACATACAGATCAAACAAGTAATAAAAAGCAGTAAAATAAAATACCAAAATGACTGTAATCAGCTATGAATTTCTACAAGCATTCCAAAAAAACAGAGCGGGGGCGGGCGGGGGGGGGGGGGGGGTGATTCTTGAGCGGTATTTAAACTTCGGAGGAAAAATTGGATGTGACACACTTAGCAAGGCCCCTAAATGATTACATATAGTGCTCAGCTGCTCGTGCAACCATCTCAGGCATCAGGAGAATGCCCAGAACGAAGGGATTCTGAATTCCCCCAGGTACGTTCTACCCCGCGGCAGTTGGCAGTTCGAGACCAACCTCTGGCTCTTGGACAGACGCTGAATGGAGCGCAGGCGCGCTGCGCATCACCTTCCAGGCGAGGCTCTGCAGTCACCCAGAGACCACGCCACTGCCCTTAGCGACCTCTCACGGTCGTCCGCTGGCCTCCGGTGTGCTGCAACCACGTCGCCTGGAACCTCGGAGAAGTTCCTGGTGGGCACGAACGGTGTGCCTGTGGGGAGATACAGCCGCTGCTTTGCGACCATTGACTTGGAAGCCCAGCCGGGCCACAGGGCCCAGCTGGCGCCTCCCCTCCACCCCGCTTGCTTGGCAGTTACCGCGCTGCCCTCTGGGCTTTTCATCCACGATGGTGTTTCCTCCAAATCTGCCTGGAGGAAAATCCCTCGAGATGGGTGCTGGGTGTCCATCCCAGCCTCCCCTCTCCCAGACCAAGTTTCCTCACTCTAAAAGCTCCCAGTGTCGGCAGGAAAAAAAAAAAAAAAAAAAATCAATATCTGGTCACTCCAAAAAAAGTGCCACTGTTGACCGGCTCTTGTATTGAAGGTGTGTGCCGTGGTCTGGGGATGAAGACCCAAAAAAGGTCAAGGCGGTGAGAGGAGGACTGTGGGGTGCTAGACAACTTCAATACCTCCCATACCTCTACCTTCCCAAGATGGCGGGTCATCTATCCATCCCCTACACCACAACGCACACCTAGCCTGCACTCCCAAGTTTTTATTGTATGACTTGGGGAGATTTCCTTTGTTATTTTTCTACCACTGAGTTCTAGGTTTGGGCAGCAAATTTGCCTTTGTTATTAATAACATAGAAAAGCAAAAATAAAAAATAAGAGAGAGAGAGAGAAGGAATCATTTGATATGGAAAAAACGTATAAAACACTTCATTCTTTATAGTAAAATATGTTAAGGAATGATTTGCTTTTTGGGGCGCCTGGGTGGCTCAGCTGGTGAAGCATCGGACTTGATTTCGACCCAGGTCATGATCGTAGGGTTCATGAATTCAAGCCCCACATTAGGGGCTTATTTATTTTGAGAGACACAGAAACAGCATGAGGGGCGAGGGGCAGAGAGACAGGGGGAGAGAGAGAGGTGCAGAGCTGGACATGGGACTCAAACTCACCAAACTATGAGATCATAACCTGAGCCAAAACCAAGAAACAGCTGCTTAACTGACTGAGCCACCCAGGTGGCTAATTATCTTGACTAAAAAGTTCCAGAACATAATACGTATCTTGATATCAACATTGTCTTAACAGATACCTAAGTGTGGTTTGGGCTTTATACAAATATTTTTAGCATTGGGGCGCCTGGGTGGCTCAGTGGGTTGAGCGACCGACTTCGGCTCAGGTCATGATCTCACGGTTTGTGGGTTCGAGCTCTGCATTGGGCTCTGTGCTGACAGCTCAGAGCCTGGAGCCTGCTTCTGATTCTGTGTCTCCCTCTCTCTCTGCCCCTCCCCCACTCATGCTCTGTCTCTCTCTGTCTCAGAAATAAATAAACATTAAAAAAAATTAAAAAAACAACACAAATATTTTCAGCATTTTACCCTCAAGCATGGTGACAACCCTTGGTTTGAGAGAAATGTTTGATTCGTGTTAAGGAAGTCTCCATTTATTCTTATTTTATCAATTTTTTAAAAATTAGAAACAGGAATGAATATCGATTTTCATTAAAGAATCTCTTACTTTTATAGAAATAGTATTTTTCCTTTTAATTTTTTTCTATTAACATGAACTGCTGGGGCGCCTGGGTGGCGCAGTCGGTTAAGCGTCCGACTTCAGCCAGGTCACGATCTCGCGGTCTGTGAGTTCGAGCCCCGCGTCAGGCTCTGGGCTGATGGCTCAGAGCCTGGAGCCTGTTTCCGATTCTGTGTCTCCCTCTCTCTCTGCCCCTCCCCCGTTCATGCTCTGTCTCTCTCTCTCCCAAAAATAAATAAACGTTGAAAAAAAAATTAAAAAAAAAAAAAACAAACATGAACTGTATTAATGAATTATTTTAATAGTTATGAAATAAACTCTTCTTGATTATGGTAAATTCCTCTTTTCGTATGCTATTGGAACCTAGCTGCTAATACTGTATTTTATTTTGCATTTTTTACATTAAAATGTTTTGCATTGTATTAAAACACAAAATTAGTCTGTTGCTTGGGAAAGGGTTTTTGACAGTAAATGTTGATGTTTTTCATATACTTTTCAACTCTTTTTGGTATCATAGGATTGTTAAGAAGGCATCTGAAAAGAACGAAAAGATTCTTCTTTTAGAGAATTCATTGCTTTGCTGGTTTTCCCGAATATGAATTTTAAATCAAAATTTGTGAATCAAAGAGAAACAGCTGCTTTTAAAAATAAGTTTCAGGGGTGTCTGGGTGGCTCAGTTGGTTGAGCATCCGACTTCAGCTCAGGTCCTGATCTCACAATTCCTGAACCCGAGCCCTGTGTCGGGCTCTGTGCTTTGGATTCTGTGTTTTTTTGTCTCTCTTCCCCTCCCCGGGCCATACTCTGTCTTTCTCCCTTTCAAAAATAAATAAACTTTTTTTTTAACTTTTCAAAAAATAAAGTAAGGTTCAGTTTTCATGTTTAACTGAATCACAAAAATTTCTCACTTAAATGAGGATGTAAAAACCCGAACAAAGATAAAGCAAAGCAAATGACAGGGAAAATCTTATGGAGAGTTCAGGAAAAATTAATTTGGAATATAAACTATGAATTCCCAGGAAGTCATCTATTCTATTGATTGACATCAGGCTCTAACTTGGGTTCAAATCCTGACTCCCTCACTAGCTGAATGAACTCAAGTGGGTTTTTTTTAACCTTACTGAACCTCAATTTTATCATCTATAAAATCAGAATAATAAAATCTCTTTTATATCCAATAAAGATGTTGTGAACCCCCAATCTCAAATCCACACATCCAAACATAATTTAGTATGCAGCAGTGATTCTCTAAATTTAGTAGGAAGGATACCTGTGAAACTTGTTTAAAATGCAGATATCACGGCCCTGCTCTCAGGGTACGAATGAAGTATGAATTCGAGTAGACACGAATCTACAATTTCATCAAGCACCATAAGTAATTCTGTTTCAAGGGGTTCCTGAGTCACACTTAAAGGAACATTACTCTATGCTATTGATCTTGGCGCACTACCCCAGTCATATCTGTATTTCTGATTATAGTAGCGAGAGACATGAATTAACTATCAGGAAAGGCTTCAACATCGCTGTTACTTCTCTGACATTTCAGATCTACAAATCTGAAAACTTTAGAATCAATTCCTGAAGACAAATTTCACAAACAACTATTGTAACAAGAAGTCAATTTCATAACAGAATGTAAAAAATATAGACTTTGATTTGAAAAATGGTCTGTAAAATTCACTATGTTAATAGAAGAAAGATGAGAAAAGTCATATGATAATTTCAACAGATGAAGAAAAGGCATTGACAAAATTCAACACCTATTCATAATACAAAATCTCAGCAAATTCAGAATAGAAAGGAACTTCCTCAACCCAATAAAGAACATGTACAAAAAAACTATAATTAACAACATACTTAATGATAAAAGACTGAACATGTTCTCCCTAAAGTCAAGAACAAGGCAAGGATATTTTAGAGGTGTTCAACATTGTGCTGTCTCTTGCAACAAGCCCCCCAAAATATTTAAATATAAAAAAATAAAAGATATCCATACAGTGAAGAAATTAAACTATCTTTATTTGCAGATGACATAATAGTGTATTCGACAACCCTAAAGAATCTACAAAAAAGGAAATTGAACAAATTAGTAAACTTGGCAAGGTCTCAGGATAAAAATCAATGTAAAAGTTTCATTTTCTTTCTGTATGTTAGCAATGAATAAGTAGAAAATGAAATGAAATTGAATATATACATAACAAGCAAGTAATGTCTACGTCCAATTCAATAAATAAGTACTGTATACAAAGTTCTCTGCCAGATGCTGTAAAAAAAGAAGCCCAAAGAGGGGCACCTGGGTGGCTCAGTCGGTTAAGCGCCCAACTTCAGCTCAGGTCATGATCTCTCTGCTCGTGTGTTCGAGCCCCATATCAGGCTATGTGCTGACAGTTCAGAGCCTGGAGCCTGCTTCAGATTCTGTGTCTCCCTCTGTCTCTGCCTCTCCCCTGCTCATGCTATCTCTCTCTCTCTCTCTCAAAAATAAATAAACATTAAAAATAGTTTTTTAATAAGAAGACACTTCTATATGAACAGATATTGAAAGTCCTCAAAGATATAATATAGTACCATGTGCAGGGAAAAAGGATATATAATTTCCTGTGTGTGTGTGTGTGTGTGTGTGTGTGCACATGCGTGCGCGCACATGTGCAGACAGAGGGAGAGATGCCACAAGAAATTGGTACCAGTGATTACCTTCCTCTAAGAAGAGGAACTATGGATGGGGCTAGATGATAGGAGAGGAAGAGGGAATATTTTGTACTTTTTAAATTTTGTATCATATAAATTAAGTGCTTAGTGGATACACGTAGTGACCCTTATTTCAAAATGCAAAACAGTACAAAAATGATATCATCCATAGTTCTACCACCGAGAATTATCGTTACCTTTTGCCTTTTGTCAAATTTGCATCCACAACTTTTATGGTAAGTGAAAAACAATAAAACTTTATGCCTAAAGTTACAGGCCTTTAAGAAATTGCCACTGCCCAGTGCTGTTCTTACTGTCCCGTTCCCTACCTCCCAGAAGCAACCACTACTGTAAATTTGGGGTGTGTTCTTCCAGACCATTCTCCTTCCTACCGCATGCCTACATATGCATCCATCAGTGTATAGTTTTGGACATGTTGTTTAAGCATGTAAAGCTTCACCTGTGTATAGTTTTGCAACTTGCTTTTTTCACTCAAAATTATGTTTTGAAAAGTATGCTAATATACAGAGCTATTTCCTTTTATAATATTGTTTGTAAATATTGCAGTCTACGTGTATCGTATTGTGTTCCTTTTCTCTATGTGCATTTCTTCTCTCTAATAACGAAGGATTGGTTCTTTCTAGTGTTTTGAGATTGTGAGCAGCGCTGTAGCAAAATTAAAATTCCTCTGCATGTCTCCTTAGACACATGTGCGAGAGTGGTTCTTATGTACATATCCAAATATGGAATGGCTAGTTCTAGTTTTAGGCTATTAGAGCCAGCCAGATCACTGCCCGAAGTGGAATATCATTTTATGTATCCTGCCAACCCTATACAAATGTGCTATATCCCCAACATCCTCACCAACCCTTCCTGCCGCCAAATTTTAAGGTTTTCCCCAATTTGATGAGTAAAACTTTTTTGATTTGCATTTACTAGTAAAGTGGCAAAAGTCGCATGTGTCCATTGGTCATTTGGATTTCTTCTTTGTGAATTAGATGTTCATATTCTTGGCTAATTTTTCTTCAGTTGGATTCTTTCACCCATTCAACATGTAACATGTGTTTAATAAATGCCTGCTAGGCATCAGACATTATTACTATCCCCTACGTGAATATGCACCCCGATTCTCTATTAATTGTACTTTACTTTGCTAAAATAAACATAAAATTCTGCCATCAACTAATGTCATTTGTGTACTTTACTAATCTGTAAGTCCCTTCAATTACATAGCAATACATGTTTACCGGTATATGGCTTACAAAGCAATCTGACTCCTCTAATCTCAGTTAACTATTATCTCTACTATGTCATGATCCATAATGGGCTGTATTATGTCACCCAAGCACTTTTATACCACTTCTGGATAAAATTGAAAACTGACCTGAGAAATTCATTTTGCAAGGCCGGCATAGTACGCAGACTTTGAAGCATCATCTTTACTTTTCTTTTTTTGAGAGAAAGGAAGAGAGAGCATGTGGGCACACAGGGGCAGAGCAGAGGGAGAGGCAGAGAGAATCTTAAGCAGTCTCCATGATCAGTGTGGAGCCCAACGAGGGTCTTGATCCCATGACCCTGAAATCATGCCCTGAGTCAAAATCAAGAGTCAGATGCTCAACTGACTAAGCCCCCCCCTGCCGCCGCACCCAAAAACATTATCTTTAAAAGAGGATAGTTACATATTAAGCAGGTCAGAGCACCCACACCACCTAATTATTTGAAGAGGGCCAAGGATGATTCAGCTTGTATAAGGATTGCTGTGTGCTGGTGCTTTCTGGAGTAGATTTCTTTGTGAATGTTCCAAATGATTATTATAAATGATGTGTTTGTTTTTCGGCCATTGTTATATTGGCTCTAATAAGTAAAATATGTACCTTCTAAAATAAATGATGTGCCCTCCTCCAACAGGGCAAAGCTTTTCTAAAGAAGGCACTCTCATCTGCTGAGGCAACCAGTAAAATTCAGCCTCATAGAAGAGTGCAGAACTATATGCACTACACTGTAAACAACAGTTTTGGAGCACTCTCTATTGTTCTCTGTATTATTCAAGTTTTATACAATGGGCATGTATTAACTTAATAATAAAAGGATAAATTTTGATATTTTTTTCTCTAAAGAGCATAACTTAACAACTTGTAGAAATGTTCACGCTACTGTGTCAAGCAGGAAAAAACCGATTGTTCAGCAATATTTATAATATCATCCCATTTTATTAAAAATTGTGTATATGTGCATACAAAGGGTAAGCACTTAAATGGTAAACATGTTAAGTTTTCAGTGGTGAGATCATTAGTGTTTTCACTTTCTTCTTTGCGCGCTTCTGCATTTCCTCCTAATTTATTTTTTTAATGGGAAAAAAGGTAGTATTCTTAAATGGAATTTTGTTTCATAACAAGAATACTTAGTGTCAGCACTTTTTCTTTAAAATAATGTTTCCCAGTCCTTGCCCAATCTCAGTATTCAGTTGCAGAGTTAAGGTTGTTGCTTAATATTTAATAATCCTCCCAGAGTTGTGTAACCATCCAGAACAGGCTTTGCTGGCTGTACCAGAGACAGGCAGCCAGTGCCTGGAAACAGCCACCACCTGCTTGGCAAAGATGTTGGTTCTGGCCCCAGCTCTTCCCCAAATTGCCGGTGAGATCTTGGCAGAGAGATCTCTCTGAGCTTCAGTCGCCTCTGCTGTAAAGTGGAGAATATTATACCTGCCCTGTCCAAGGTGATGATTGATTCTCTATGGGGGGCTAATGAAAAAACTCACATAAATACCTCGAAAGCAATATTGGAGGGCTATATAAATGCAAATTGATGATATTGTTATGTAATCCCCAAGCTCAGAGAAGCAACCATCAACTTTCTCACGGAGACAAAGAGAGTTAAATGATTAAAATAATCTTTCTTTAAACCCTTCCCCCTTGAACTATCACTTTAAGAGGTCAAATTGGTCAGAGCAACTATTTAATAATTATCTTTATAGGATTATAAACAACCTGTAATTCCCGTGAAAACAAAAACAGAGCTGGCCCAACACTGTTGCTCTATCTGCCTTTAACAAACATTGGGACCCGACAGGCTTGCTAAGTCACTTGTTACCAACTTATGAAGAAAACACGATTCTTTCTCAGGAAGAAACAATTTCACCAAGGAGGCCGTAATTATTATAATCATTACCATCCCCTTCAAAATCCACAGAAAATTTATAGAGTGACCATCATAGAATAAAATCTTGATTGATCAAAAGCCAATGAACAAAACCAGCAAGTAACCAAATAAATACATCTTCCAATATTCCCCCTTTTTTTTTTTTCAACGTTTATTTATTTTTGGGACAGAGAGAGACAGAGCATGAAGGGCGAGGGGCAGAGAGAGAGGGAGACACAGAATCGGAAACAGGCTCCAGGCTCTGAGCCATCAGCCCAGAGCCCGACGCGGGGCTCGAACTCCCGGACCGCGAGATCGTGACCTGGCTGAAGTCGGATGCTTAACCGACTGCGCCACCCAGGCGCCCCCCAATATTCCCTTTTTTTTGGCTAAAACATTTTACAAGAAAACACAGTGATAGAGAGTGATTTAGTCAGAGAGTGGTCTGACTGGTTAAATGTCAGAAAATGTAAGCGCATTAGAGCAAAAAATTGTGTTTTGTTCACTCCTACATTCCCACTGACTAGAGATCTTTTTCAAATAAATTTAAAGAATTGATTTTAACTACAAAGTCATATATATTATGACATTGGGGTATTGCAAAACCTTATATCACTGAAGAAAGTTTTCTTTAAAATCAATACATTCTACTGATCAAGGGTAAGAACAAGGGATTTTTTGCAATGGTCAGAGGCTTTAATGTGTTATCTTTCTACTTTCTCTTTTAAATCAGAAAGCAGTCAGAATTCTAAAAACTGACCCCCCCAAAATTAATAAATATATTAATAAATTATGAATTATATATATTATACATAAAGAGAGAGGGAGAGAGAGAGATGAAGAGAGAGAGAGAGGGAGAGACAGAGAGAGACTATATATTAAATCATTTCTTTAGCCCTAAGCATTTACTTCTTGGTACGTACATCTATGGTTGCACGTGAATGTCCCACTTTTCCAATATTCTCTAAGCTACTTAAGGACAGAGAACTTCCTTTTTCTCTGTATATGCCCTGGGACAACACAAATACAAACTTTATGGAAATGACAAAAGTGAGGAAACATATAAAAGTCAAAAAATACTTAGAACTCAGCACTTGAGGTCCCCTGGACTCTAATTATATGGAGATTTTGTCAGTCACAATGAGTATTTGAAATTTAGGATAATTTTTTTCCTGTTTTTCTTACAAATTTATACCTGTACCCAAAAGAAACACCTTAAGACTACTGATATTGGGGCGCCTGGGTGGCGCAGTCGGTTAAGCGTCCGACTTCAGCCAGGTCACGATCTCGCGGTCCGTGAGTTCGAGCCCCGCGTCAGGCTCTGGGCTGATGGCTCGGAGCCTGGAGCCTGTTTCCGATTCTGTGTCTCCCTCTCTCTCTGCCCCTCCCCCGTTCATGCTCTGTCTCTCTCTGTCCCAAAAATAAATAAACGTTAAAAAAAAAAAAAAAAAAAGACTACTGATATTTTTACTTGCAAACCCTTTGCAGAGAACGTAATCCAATCTGCACTCAATATTTTTGCTTCTCAACATTTGGTGAGCACAGGCCGTGTAAACAGCAGCACCGTGTAACTCGCTGAGTTGCCAAGGCGAGAAACAAAAGAGGATGGTTGTTGATGAAGACAGGCTTCCGGGCCAAGAAAAGTGAGTAAGAGAACCAGGTACGTAATAAAAATCCAGTGGGACAATTTTGTGTGTGTGCAACACCGTACAGCAGGGAGATTCACAAAAAGCTTTCCAAAGCAGGGGATGTACACCTGGATTTTGAAGAATGAGTAGTTTGCCAGACAGGAGAGGAAATGAGCATTCTTGGCAGAGCAAACAGCATGTGAAAAAGGTAAAGAAGAAAAGAGCAAATATTTCTAATGGCTGGAAGAAGATGCCTGGGTGTGTGTGGTTCCCCTGAACACTCAGCTAATGGGGAGCACTTATTATCAGAGCGTGGATCTTTTATGATGATCCCTTTATAGCGGTGTCTTTCCCACCAGCCGTGAGAGCAGGTACCAGTGAGCTCTGATTTTTATGTCTGCAGCACTTTACATAATATCTGGCTCATAATAAACAACCAAAAAAAAAATTGTTTTACTTTCGTTACTTATTGTATTGCACAAACACCACATCTACACTACATGTAGAGGTAATAAACATCTACACCCCATCATCGTGTTAAAGACCGCACTTAAGTAACTATTTCTACGTCACTACAACGTGTACATTTATTATTCCCAGTTGCCTTTAGAATAATGTTCCCTGGAACACAATATGTTTTTAAAAGATATTTCATTAAATGTATGAACGAATTTTGGGAGAATCAACATGCTTAATATATTAAAACTTTTAAAATTACATGACAAGGGGGGCACTTGCGTGGCTCAGTCAGTTAAAGGGCCAACTTCGGCTCAGGTCACGATCTTGAGGTTTGTGAGTTCAAGCCCTGCATTGGGCTCTGTGCTGACAGCTCAGAGCCTGGAGCCTATTTCGGATTCTGTGTCTCCCTCTCTCTCTCTGCCCCTCCCCTGCTTGCTCTCTGTCTCTCTGTCTCTCTCTCACTCATAAACATTAAAAAAATAATAAGAAAATAAAATCACATGACAAGGGACATCTCATTTATCGATGGCTTTAAAAATCTACTTTGTAAGTCTTTATAATTTTCTTTCTTTTTTTTAAATTTTATTTTTAAGTAATCTCTACATCCAATATGGGGCTCGAAGTCACAACCCCGAGATCAAGAGTAGCATGCTTTTCCAACTGAGCTAGCCAAGCGCCCCAAGTCTTTATTATTTCCTTTAAATAAGCATGTACATTTCCTATGAAATGCATTATACATAGTTAAATTTTTATTTGTAAATAAGATCTATTTTTATTGTATTGACTGGGAACTATTAATTTACATATTTATTTTGTAGCCTATTATCTTATTGACATTTTTATTAGTTTTAATAGTCTTAAATTGATCCTTTGGAGTACTCTGAGTAGACAATTATATCATCCATAGGTAATGATAATTTTATTTCTGAAAACTGTATTTATTTATTTTTCCTGTCTTATTGTGTTGAATACAAGTCACTGAACAATGTTAAATAATAGATACCCCGGCACTCCTTGTTTTATTTCAGACTTCGGAGCTTCTCCTATTTTTGCCCGTTGACTTCGGATAAATTATTTATTATGTTAAAGAGTTTTATTTTATTATTAATTTGCTATCATATCAAAAATAGATGTTGAATTTTATCAGTTACCTTTTAATCAACTAAAACTATATGAATTAAAGCTAAATTTGTGTACCATGGAACATTTGTTCATGTGAGAACAATTAGGCATAAATATAACTATTTGTCCCCCAGGTAGAGTGGACAGAGAATGTAGCCTGTATACTTTTTTTTGCCTAGATTAGCATAGTTCATAGCATAGTTCAAAATCTTCGCACAACAGTTGTCTGCTGAAGGGAAGGTACGTTCTATTTCTCCTTTAAGGGGATGTAGCTGTGGGGAGTTTGGTTAGTGCCATAGCCAAAACCTAAAATATGCTATCCAAATTCTCGTGTACTTTTACCCAACGTTCTGGCATTATGTGGATTTATTCCTTAGACCTATTGATGAGGACACGGTAAGAAACAAACCAAAGTTTCTGGCTAAGACAATGCCTTTCACATAATAGGTACTAATTAAACATTTGTTGAATAAATTATCGAGTAAAAAACTTTTAAGTTACAAGTGGCTTTTTTTTGGAAGAAGTTCTTAGACTCTTCTCACTTTTGCCCATAATTTTTCATCAATTGAATTTTTACTTCCTAAATTCAATGTACATTGAATTTGGGTTTTTTTACGTTTGTTTTTATAGAAAATAATCTATTTTATCCAGATCTTTTACACATAGTAACATCACAGCCTAAAAAATTACCTCCATGAAAAGGAAAATCTATAATTGCTGTTTTTCTATCTTCAATTAAGGAAGTTTTTGATGATTCTTCCCCCCACCCCCAAGTTTACCCTCAGTATTTTCTTTTTTATTCCCAAGGGTAGGGTCTTTAATATAAACTTTACTTATTAATTTCTAACTTTGACTGTTGGCAGAGATTATAGCCTGTATGCTGTTTTGTGTTACCGAGATCATTTTGTGACCAATTTATAAACATTCCAAGTGTAGAGAAAAGAGGGTGTACCCTCTATGATATATAAAGTGTAATCAATAACTATTAGGGCTTTTATTTACAGTTTCTCTCTGATGCTCCCCCCCCCCCCACACACACCATCCTGTTTCATTTGCCTGCTTGATCTAACAAAGACGTGAGTGAAAGATGTTTATGGAAAGAATGTTAAGCAAAAAAATGAATGTAATTAAACGAATCAATTAAGGGTTATATAAATGAAAAAAACCAAAATGTCAGAAGCCGTGTGTTTATTAATAAGAACATTTTAAAAGCTTAGTTTAACAACACCTCGCTTTGTAATACATAATGAAATGACAAATATTTATAATTTTGTATTCTTGGCACAATAAAAGTGATAAAGAGTAGTTTTTAAATTTATAAAAATAAAACATGACAGTAAATAATAATAGTTTTTAAAAGTCTAATTAAAATATACTGACTATCATGGAGAATTAAAAGAAGGCAAGGTGATTTCAGTTCTGTCTCCATCACACGACAATAATATTTTACCTTGAGGAACCCTCTTAATCCCCTTAGAACACTTATTTATCTCTAAAAGGAAGTGTGCAGGTTGCTATAATAATGCTTAGAAGTATCTAACACTTAAGAAGCTCTCAATGAGTTAAAGCTCATGTTTTCAGGAATTAATTTTTTATTAAGATATATACGAATTTAATGGTGTTCAATCTTCAAACATTTTAAAGACAAAGAAAACCCGGCATAAGACACTTCCTTTGAAAAAAGACACATCTGCCAAAGTTATTGTTTCTGACTTTTAAAAATGAACTTGAAATTTGCAAAAAGCAGGTAGTATTTACTGTTGTGATATTCCGATTAACAGAATCATATTACCAGGTGTTTATTTATTATTACTTTTAACTAAAAATGTATTTTAGTGTAATATTCATTTATCTGACAAAACTACAGAGAAGTCAATAAAGATACAAGCAATCATTGCTGTAAATAGAAAGCACGTAACAGAAAACAAAGCAAATGCTGATACTTTAATAAATCAAAACAGAGGTGTAAACATATGTGAAAATACAACAGTAATTACTACTGGGTTCTTACCTTTGGTTGCTTAAGCAATGTATCTGTGTCTTCTAGAAACAGAAGTCAGTAGTATATCCAAAACAAACAGGGAGATAGTGCAAATCTTGACATTGTCAAAAGCCAGGTCCTAATTCTTTTAAATAATAAATATACAGATCTTTTTCCTTTCTTTAAACATGTGAAAACGGCTAGTTTTCTTAATCATTCCCAAAGAAAGAAACAATTCTGTGGCATTGCCAAAGGAGGATTTTCATGAGTCGGTATTGGATTTGCGGATTTATATACGGATGAAAATAACAGCAACCAAATCACCATTATCCTTAGCTGGAGCTCATTAATATGTATAAGAGTGAGGGATAAAAGGAGGTTTCTCAGAACTACATGCACCTCTTAACAAATCTGAAAGTAAAGTTAGCCAAAGGTAATACTGCCTAATGGATTTTATTAAAATGACACTATCAATTCATCCAGGGTGAATTCTTGAAAGAATTGTTTAGGTTTTTACAAAGTATGATTACATTTCTAAATACAGTGCCATCATATTAAAGACTATTAAACTATAAACAGGGTGCATTTATTTATTCATTGTTTTGTTTATTGTGTATTTTGTGAAATAATTGCATGTGTGAAATATACCTGGGCAAGAGATAAAAATAGGATAAGTCTGAACTTGCCTGAAAGAGTAATTCATACTTCAGCTATGAAAAAACATTAAGATATGCCAGTTAGCATCTAAATGTTATTCTAATGACCCCAAAATAAATTTCCTTAAGAATTTTTAGTGCGACATTTGATACTTTACAGTTACAAAACTTTGGCTTTTGACTGAAAATAGAACAGCATGAAATAAATACTGTCTCTATTTAGCAAAACTGCTTTCATTTCAAACGATCAGCTCCAAAAATACATCATTCTTTTTCCAGTACTTGAACTATTTGTCCTGCTGACTAATTAGCCATCGAACAATCCAGGAATGTTTATTGTTTCAGTTAAATGGCCTCAGCACCCAACGGACTGCAAGGCTCCCAAAAGGGGAAATACCCCACGATGCTGAGCAGAGAAAATGAGGCCAGTACTGAGTACTCTTTTCTTTTGGAAAGTTGACTTTTGGGTTTCAGGATTTTTTAAATAATATTTAATTTCTAATCATAAAATAACATGTTTCATAAGATTTGGATATTATAGAAAGGAAGAAAAAATACTGAAATATATTCTTACCCTACTCCTATTGTTATCATAATCAATATTAACATTTTCGTTTAGACATTCATATAGATAGTTTTTATATAAAATCATTCTGGTTTTCTTTAATATTATATTATTGTCATTTTTATATTACTAAGTATGTCATACGGCATCCTTTAGAAGACTGCATAATATTTTATCTTCCATTATTCCATAATTTATTGACTGATTTCCCTTTCATTGGGCATATTTCCTCTAGTCTAAATTTTTCAAAGTGAATGTCTTTATTTTTATTTTATTTTATTTCATTTATTTATTTTATTTTATTTTTATTTTTATTTTTATTTTTATTTTATTTTTATTTTTATTGTATTTTATTTTTATATTTATTTTATTTTATTTTTATTTTTATTTTATTTATTTTATTTTTTATTTTATTTTAAAATATTTATATTTTATTTTATTTTATTTTTATTTTATTTTATTTTTTTAATTTACATCCAAGTTAGTTAGCATATAGTGCAATAATGATTTCAGGAGTAGAATCCAGTAATTCATCCCCTACATATAACACCCACCCCAAAAAGTGTCTTCCTTAATGTCCCTTGCCCATTTAGCCCAGCCCTCCAACCACAACCCCTCCAAAAACCCTCAGTTTGTTCTCTATATTTAGGAGTCTTTTATGTTTTGTCCCCCACCCTGTTTTTACATTATTTTTGCTTCCCTTCCCTTATGTTCATTTGTTTTGTATCTTAAATTCCATATATGAGTGAAGTCATATGACATTTGTCTTTCTCTGGCTAATTTCGCATGGCATAACATCCTCTAATCCCATCCACATAGTTGCAAATGGCAAGATTCCATTCTTTTTCATTGCCAAGTAGTACTCCATTGTGTGTGTGTGTGTGTGTGTGTGTGTGTGTGTGTGTGTATACGTATATATACCACATATTCTTTATCCATTCATCTGTTGATGGATATTTGGGCTCTTTCCATACTTTGGCTATTGTCAATAGTGCTGCTATACACATTGGGGTGCATGTGTCCCTTTGAAACAGCACACTTGTATCCTTTGGATAAATACCTAGTAGTGCAATTGGTAGGTAGTAGGGTAGTTCTATTTTTAATTTTTGAGGAACCTCCATACTGCTTTCCAGAGTGCCTGCACCAGTTTGCATTCCTACCAGCAATGAAAAAGAATCCCTCTTTCTCTGCATCCTCGCCAGCATCTGTCGTTGCCTGAGTTGTTAATGTTAGCCATTCTTACTGGTGTGAGGTGGTATCTCATTGTGGTTTTGATTTGTATTTATCTGATGATGAGTGATGTGGAGCATTTCTTCATGTGTCTGTTAGCCATCTGGATGTCTTCTTTGGAAAAGTGTCCATTTGTGTCTTTCGCCCATTTCTTCACTGGATTGTTTATATTTATTGGTGTTGAATTTGAGAAGTTCTTTATAGATTTTGGATACTAGCCTTTTATCTGATATGTCATTTGCAAATATCTTCTCCCATTCCGTTGGTTGCTTTTAGTTTTGCTGATTGTTTCCTTTGCTGTGCAGAAGCTTTTTATCTTGATTAGATCCCAATAGTTCATTTTTGCTTTTGTTTCCCTTGCCTCTGGAGAGGTGTTGAGTAAGAAGTTGCTGTGGGCCAGGTCAAAGAGGTTTTTGCCTGCTTTCTCCTCTAGCATTTTTTAAAAAAATTTTTTAACATTTCTTTATAATTGAGAGACAAAGAGACAGAGCATGAGCAGGGGAGGGGCAGAGAGCAGAAGAGACACAGAATCCAAAGCAGGCTCCAGGCTCTGAGCTGTCAGCACAGAGCCCGACAGGGGGCTCGAACTCACAAACCACGAGACCATGACCTGAGCCGAAGTCGGATGTTCAACCTACTGAGCTACCCAGGCACCCCGTCTCCTCTAGTATTTTTATGGTTTCCTGTCTCACAGTTAGGTCTTTCATCCATTTTGAGTGAATGTTTTTATTTTTAAATCATTATATATACCTGTGATTACTATTTTCTTAGAAACGAGATTACTAAAGTGTATTACCATTCTTATTACTTCCAATTTGTATTGCCAGTATAATTTCCAGAAAATCTGTTTACCTGTTTGACCTCACAACATTAAGTAAAAGATTATCATTTGTAATTTGTTGACTTCCTTCAATTTTTCAATGTGTTACCAAATATACTATTTTAACTTACGTGTTTGCCATCTTGTAGTTAAAAACATACCCTTTAAACTGCTAGAATGGGTGTGTTTGATAAATCCACTCTGTTATAAACTTCCTCCAAACTAATCAATGTAGCCACTTTGGTCACAATTTAGTTTTATGCTAAAATGTTATTGTGTCAGTCTCTTTAAGTAGAGTTATATAATCTCCTTAGGAAAATAAGCCCTTTCTTTGAATAATAAGGCAGTATCTCAAACCCATCTCAGTGAAATTAATTGTAAACATTTCAAAAAGCATGAAATGGTAATAAATGTTAAAATCACCCATATAAAGGATAGTAAGTAATGAAGAGACCCCCAAAGGGAAATTCTCAAGACAGAAAGGAATTTAACTTTTCTCAGTGGTAAATAAATGTTTTAAAACTTAACAATCCTGTGGGGTAGGTACTGTATCAACTTCATTTTACAGAGGAAGAAAGGAAGGCTGGGAGGTGAAGTAATGTGCTCAGGGACAAAATAGCTAGTATTGTGTCAGAGTTAGCTGGAATTTACACCCTGATAGGGTTCCCAGATCCAGCAAATAAAAATACAATATAAGTATATCCCACATATTACTTGAGACAGACTTATACTAAAAAATTATTTCATGTTTGTCGGAAATTAGAATTTAACTGGGTATTGTTTTTTATCTGTCAAGCCTGCAGCAAGTCCTATCTGACTCCAGAGCACCACACTGCCCTAATATCTGGAGGGTATGAGCACTAAAAATCAAACCAGGTCACCCATATCAGCAATGTGCCTCTAACGGCAACAGTGAAAAGCATTGTATATGAGAAAACACTATTATTTGCATGCACCTGTAAACCCCTTAGCATTTTATCTGCAGGTAAGTGCTCAAAAATTATAGTTTTTAACTATCAGTTTTTGTATTATCAGTCTGCTCTTCACATCTAAGAAATTTTCTCCTTGAAATATTTTAAATGTCTTAATCAGCCAGTTTGGATCTATCATTCAAGAAAGGAGTCAGACCCTTTGTGGACTTTCTTCATATTCTCAGCTAGATCTTATTTCTTGGGACTAAGGGTTTTCAGAAAATTGCTACTCGTTGTCTAATACAGAAGACTCTTTCAGCCTTTTTTAAAAATTTTTTTAAGGTTTATTCATTTTTCAGAGACAGAGAGTGAGTGGGGGAAGGGCAGAGAGAGAGGGAGACACTGAATCTGAAACAGGCTCCAGGCTCTGAACTGTCAGCACAGAGCCTGCCCAGGGGCCCGAACTCATGGATGGGGAGATCATGACCTGAGCGGAAGTCGGACGCTTAACTGACTGAGCCACCCAGGCGCCCCAAGACTCTTTCAGTCTTAACGCTAGTGTTGATTTTGCCTCTGCCTGTCTTATGCCAATTATTGTTCCCCCGTTTGGGGGGAAGGTGGTTTCTATGACACTGTGCTACATTTAAATGCAGAGGATTAGAGTCCCAGGCCTGAGTTTGCATCTCAGCTCCATGGTTCACTAGTTCTGGGACTTGGAGCATGGTAAGTGAACCTTCTGGGCCCCAGTTTCAGTATTCATGGAATGGACATGATAATATCTGATAGATTTGTTATAAGGATTAAAAGGAACTATATTAATATGAAGAATTTGTTTTACAGTCCCAAAAGCATAGTAAACACTTGACAGTGGCTAGTATTCTAATTTTTAAAAGACAAATAGCAGAATTAAGCTTCATTTATAATGAAATAAATTTGCCTGGTTTCGTTATTGTTTAATTAAAAAAAAAATTTTTGAGAGAGAGAGCAAGTGGGGGAGAGGAGCAGGAGGAGAGAGAGAGAGAAACTCAAGCAAGATCCACACTCAGCACTGAGCCTGACGGGGGGCTTGATCCCAAGGCCCTGGGATCATGACTCGAGCCAAAATCAAAAGTCAGACACTCAACCGACTGAGTCACCCAGGCGCCCCTGCCTGGTTTCTTTTAAAAGTTAAAAATGCATGTTTTGGTTAAGAAATATACTAGGTTTAATTAGAGCAATCTTTTTGTAATCCTATCTCACATGTGAAAGACATAACTAAAATAAATATACCTAAAAATAAAACAAGATGACCAGATTGGGAATTTGTTCTCATATATCTCCACAGAATATTCATTTTCTTATGGATTGTTTCTTACTTGAAACTTTATCAAATGACTTAATGAACTAAATAGTTGGAACAATCATTCTAACAAACCTTTCTTCCTCCTGCCAGCTTAACTCCTGGTTGACATCATGAAACTTCATAGAATTTGTTATAATTATAAAATAGCTCTTGCCCCAATGAATCTTAACGTGAGGTCATTGAGGGCAACAATCACAAACAATTCTTGAGACATTTATGGCTCAACTTAGTAAGTTTATTTAAGTCGTACAGGGACAGGACTTCTTGCTGTGTGAGGTTGGTGATTATATACTTACTTAGTAACCAAAGGGGAGGAGGCATGCAGAGAGTATCAGATTACAAAAATGTCTTCAAATTTCTTTGCATTTCTACTCCTAAAACTACTTTTGTAAGATTCCTCTGGCGCTTATCACTCAGTTCAATATTAACTATTGGTGAGGCAGTGGTGAGACCCTTAAAGAATGTAGCAAACAGAACATATTTGATCCTCATCCGAACTATGCAGGCTTTAGGTCAGCCTTCTGGGCAAAGGGTAAACATTTTCCTGCTTCTGTCCTCCTCAAATGTCTCTCTCTCTCTCTCCCTGTCCCTCTCCTTCTCCTTCTTTCTCCTCTCTCCCTCCCCCTCCCCCCCCCCCACAAAATTCTTTACTCTTTGGAATGATTCATTTGTTTCATCTTCAATGCACCTTTCTTTTCACCAGCTCTTACACTTCCTTCTTGTACCTTTCCATTCCAAAACTATAATTAAGGATGAAATGAATGTTACTGATTCTTGGGATAATGCGTAGTAGCTGTGTAGAGAAAATGACTTCATCTTTCTGAGCTTCAATTCCCTTATCTGTAAAATGAAAGTGTAATGCCTACTCCATTAGGTTTTTGTGAAGATAAATGGAGCATGGTTATAGAGCATACACCCATTTGGTATACGCAATAAATGTGTGCTCCCACTCTTTCCCTTTCCTCTAAGCCCTCGGACTGCACCTAAGCGGGAGCTTTGAAGCATTTTGCTTAAGCCTCACCTGTCCTCCATATGTTGTAATGGGACTTCGATAGCAAGGCACACGCAGCCATTAAATAACTGCCTTATTGAAAGCTGTAGAGCTATTATTTATACCTTCTCTCTAAATAATTTATTATATAATTCTAGCAAGTGTGACCAAATAAGTAATTCATTTTTTTTTATTTATTTACTTGTTTCGAAAGAGAGATAGAGGGTGAGCAGGGGAGGGGCAGAGAGAGAGAGGGAGACAGAGAATCCCAAGCAGGCTCAACACTGATGCGGGACTTGAACTCACAAACTGTGAGATCATGATCTGAGCCAAAACCAAAAGTCGAACGCTTAACTGACTGAGCCACCCAGGCGCCCCATTCATTTTTGTTTTTATTTTTATTTTTATTTTTTTTCAACATTTATTTATTTTTGGGACAGAGAGAGACAGAGCATGAACGGGGGAGGGGCAGAGAGAGAGGGAGACACAGAATCGGAAACAGGCTCCAGGCTCTGAGCCATCAGCCCAGAGCCTGACGCGGGGCTCGAACTCACGGACCGCGAGATCGTGACCTGGCTGAAGTCGGACGCTTAACCGACTGCGCCACCCAGGCGCCCCCCTCATTTTTGTTTTTAATAAAAAACTGTATTTTATGTGTAGAGCACTTAACAATGTGAAATAATAATCCTTCATAAGGGCATAGAATTTGTCCAAGTGTTTATTCGTTCATTGAACATGTAATTTTTAAGCACCACACTGTGCTGGGCACTGTTCTAAGGTTTGGGAGCATAATAAACAAGCCTTTTTCCTGGAGACAGTACACAGGAGAGAGACAGGCAAAAGAAGAGATGCTTATAACACAAGGTGCTCAGGAGCTGAGGAAGCACTTACAAGGAGCCCTAAGATTTGGGGAGAAAAGGAGCTAGACTGGAAGGCTGCCAGGGGAAAATTATCTCTGCTGAAATGGAAGGTAAGTAGGAATGTTGTTTTCATATATAAAACATACATACTAGGATATTTTTCCAATTTACTCAGGCTAAAAAGGGTAAGAGTGTGTTTGATTTTATTTTGTTTTGTTTCCCCCTCCAATGTGATTAGCTTGACCTAGTCTATCAATGGATTTCTCTTCCTGGGACCCGCAGTAACCTTGACTGGTGGAAAGAACATAGCCACATTGGATTATCTGTTTTAGTAGGCTACTTTTAGTTTGGTTCCCAGTCTTGCTTTGTCAGCTCCCTCTAATCTTTATAATCCTATTTAAACTGCCTCTAACCACAGCTGCTCATTTGCATGACATTGACTCTGGTATTTTCATCTCAAAAATCATGTGATTTGAGGGATTCTGGCTCTTGACCCCAAATTATTAAATATTTCACAGTCTGTCTTCCAGCACACCAAGACTTTCAGCCAGAGTGGTCAGTGATGTCTCTTCAACGTTTATAACCCTATACATTAAATGTCATGTAATTCATTGTTTAATGTGTGTCTTCCAAGAACTGCAAATTCCATGGTGGCAGGCACTGTCTGTGCTTTTCATTACTGTGTGTCTACTGTCTACCCTCCTTCTATAGTAACTGAAATTACAAAATCCCCTCATAAATAATTATGCGATTTAAAATAAAGAAAATGTTTATTTTCTTTATGTTTTGTTTTATCAGCGGAATGGGAGGGATTCTTTTTATCAGGTTATGCTAATTTGAGGTAATCGCATTAAGACTTCCCACAATGTCTAGCATAAATAAGGTCCTCAATTATATAATTAAGATTGTTATTATTTTACTGACAAATAGCTCCTGATGCTCACTGTTAATTAGTACTGTCAGAGTGTCAAATTTCTAGGTAAACGACATAATTAGATATAGAAAGGCTCAAAGAATTCAGAGTAGGAATGAATCTATCCTGGAAAAGTGTATGGTTGTACCAGAGGCTTTTAAGTCTTTTAGGTAAATATGAAAACATTTCATATTTTGTAACTTTGTGCTTTAAATATGACGGGATTTTTGCAGATGCTACAGTGGAAATATGGTTGCTTATTGCCCTTCCCACTGGCCTTGGATTCAGCTTTCTCGGATAAACCAAATCATCTATATGACACCTAACTTTCTTTTTAAAGACTTTTTTGCTTATTTTATTTTTGAGAGAGAGAGGGAGAGTGTGAGCAGGGGAGGGGCAGAGAGAAAAGGAAACAGAGGATCCGAAGCTGGCTCTGCACTGACAGCAAAGAGCCCGATGTGGGGCTCGAGCCCACAAACCATGAGACCATGACCTGAGGTGACCTGAGCCGACCTGAGGTGACCAGAACCAACCTGAGGTGACCAGAATCGACCTGAGCTGACCCGAGCCCAGGTCAGATGCTTAACCATCTGGCTTAAGCCACCCAGGTGCCCCTGATACCTAACTTTTTTAATTTGGTTGCTTCTCCCACAGGCCCACCACTACCATCAGCAGGACTGAGGAAAGAGAATAGAGGCCTACATACCACATGCCTAAATGTCAAGTTAATGAAGTATTAAATAAAATGTGTTTTGTCTTCACCTTGAAAAATATACCTTTGTAACAAAAATCTAATCCATAGGGGCGCCTGGGTAGCTCAGTCGGTTGAGCATCTGACTTCAGCTCAGGTCATGCTTGGTCTCATGGTTCGTGGGTTCGAGCCCTGCATTGGGTTCTGTGCTGAACGCTTGCTCAGAGCCTGGAGGCTGCTTCAGATTCTGTGTGTCCTTCTCTCTCTGCCCCTCCCCTCTGTCCCACTCCCTCAAAAAAATAAATAAATGTAAAAAAATTTTTTTAAATAAAAAAAAATCAAATCTATAAAATGATTGTTATAATGTTATTGAAACTTGGCAAAATTTCAAAGACAACTAGATTTAATTATTGCACGTGTCTGGGTTGGTCTATTGATGGGCCAGGGATATTCATATCAGTAATAAAATAAAGATACACCTAAATGATAAGTTATTATATATTACACATAATTTATTTTCCTGCCTTTTCAGAAAAATTACTAAGTGCCTTATAACAATCAAGATTTTACATTATTTGTGTTCTATTGACAGTATGGCCAAATGAAATAACACACTTTTTTTTTCTTTCTTTCTTACTTTGAGGTATGATGGACAAATCTTACAGGTACACAAGGAAAAGTAAGACATGATCGCAGTGAAAAGTGAAGACAATCTAACCAGAAAGCTTTCAGCTAATATGGAAGCTGAAGTTCTGAGTGGGACATGCTTCAGGGCTGAAAGGAATGGTAATTAGTGTTCCTCCCCTTCTTCTTCACTCTCTCCTTCAACAAAATCCACACCCACTTCATAATCCTTCTCAGGGGCAGCAGTGGCCTCACAGGTCTCAGAAAACTCTCCTTCCTTCATACTCTCACCCGTATACCACTGAACAAAAGCACGCTTGGCATACATCAGGTCAAACTTGTGGTCTGGACAAGATCAGACCTCAGCAATGGCTCTGGTGTTGCTCAGCATGCACACAGCTCTCTGTACTTTGGCCAGATCTCCACCAGGTACCACAGGCTGGTAATTAATGCCAACTTGGAAGCCAGTGCTGCACCAGCCCACAAACCGGATGGAATGCTTGGTCTTGATGGTGGCAATGGCAGCATTGACACCTTTGGGAACACATTGCCATGGTACAACAGGCAGAAAGCCATGTAGTTACCATGCCAAAGGGCACATTTCACCTGGTTGGCTGGTTCGAAGCATGCATTGTTGATCTCTTCTACAGAAAACTGTTCATTGTAGGCTTTCTCAGCAGAGATGACAGGAGTATTTGTGGGTAGGGGAAGTGGATGCGAGGATAGGGCACCAGGTTGGTCTGGAATGTTGTCAGATCAACATTCAGGGCTCCATCTAATCTGAGGGAAGCAGTGATGAAAACACACTCTGGCTAATAAGGCAATGAAGTTAGTGTAGGTTGGGTGTTCAATATTGCACTTTCTATGGCAGATGTCATACACGGCCTCATTGTCTACCATGAAGGCACAATCAGAGTACTCAGGGTGGTATGAGTAGTGAGAATGGAGTTATAGGGCTCAACTACAGCTATGGAAAATTCAGGGGCTGGGTAAATGGAGAAATCCAGCTTGAATTTCTTTCCATAATTGACAAACAGATGTTCCATTATCAGGGAGATGAACCCAGAGCCAGTTCCCCCTCCAAAGCTGTGGAAAACCAAGAAGCCTTGAAGACCTGGGCACTGGCCAGCTAATTTCCCAATTCAGTCCAAGACAAGGTCAATGTTCTCCTTGTCAGTGGTGTAGTTCCCTTGGGTGTAGCTATAGGCAGCATTATCCTTACCTGTGATGAGCTACTTTGGGTGGAAAACCTGGTGGGAGGTGCCAGTGCAAACTTCATCAATGACTGTGGGTTCCAGGTCTACAAACACTGCCCTGGGCACGTGCTTTCCAGCACCTGTCTCACTGAAGAAATGTTAAAGGAGTCATCTCCTCCTCCCCACAATGGTCTTGTCACTTAGCATCTGGCCATTGAGTTGGATGCTCTGTTCCAGGCAATAGAGCTACCAGCAGGCATTACCAATCTGGACACCAGCCTGACCAATGTCGATGGAAATCTAGTCATGCATAGTGGCTATGGGTTAGCAGGTTCAGGCGACAAGAGCAGATACCAGGTCCCAGTTACAGCCCCCAACAAGCTAAGAGTCGAGGTAAGTAATGCACTCAAGTTAGATAATACTTTTTGAGTCATGGTAGAGTTTAGATCATTTTGTTAATTTCTTATATGAGCAATCTTCGTACTGTTTGTCAACACAACTCATAATATGATACTTAGATTCAAAAGAAATAATAAATTTAAATATCATGTTCAAACATTGCATTTGGCTCCTACAAATCACCTATACTATAGATCTTAGTTTTTGCTCATGAAAAAGTAGCTTGACTCCAAACTGGACAAAAGATATGAAACAACTATCTTCAAAATACTGGACAACAGGCAGCACAGGAGTGTGATACTTGAGAGAAGCGGGGGGTGCGGGGGGGGGGGGGATGAGTTGAAACCTGCCCAGAGGCAATTTCAGAATTGTGACACGAGAAAAAGGAAATCAGGCAGCCCAATGCTCTTGCTTAATTGAGGAGTCTGAATTACGATCTTGGAGACCAAAGTGTCTAGAATATGCAAAACAGAGTACCAGTGAGAAGGAAGTTGTGCAGAGAAAAAGCTCCAGAAATTTGCAAAGGGGTCTTCTCAAGTCTTTGGTAGAATAAAATAAAATGCATCTTTATGTCATTTATAAACAATGTTTTTTTTTTAAAGTTTATTTATTTACTTTGAGAAAGAGCACATGCAAGCTGGTGAAGGGATGGGGGAGAGAGAGAATCTCAAGCAGGCTTTCAAGCAGAATCTCAAGCAGGCACGTTGTCAGTGGGGCTCAATATCACTTAACCCACTGAGCCACCCAGGCACCCTCTAACTTATCTTTATATTTAAAACATTTCTTCGGGCGCCTGGGTGGCTCAGTGGGTTAAGTGCCGAAGCCTTGATTTTGGCTGGGGCCATGATCCCAGGGTCATGAGATTGAGCCCCGAGGGGGATTCCACGCTGACAACGTGGAGCCTGCTTGAGATTCTCTTTCTCCCTCTGCCCCCTCACCCCACCCGCATGCTCTCTCTCTTTCTCTAAATACATACATGCGTACATACATACATGCATACATACATACCTCCTCTGAGCTTAGTGTGGAACCTGCTGGAGCTCTCTCTCTCTCTCTCTCTCTCTCTCTCTCTCTCTCTCTCCCCCCGCCCCCGGTTCCTCTCTCCCACTCGTACATGTGCGCTCTCTCTCTCTCTCGTAAAAGTTAAAAAAAAAAAGGAAGGAGAGGAAGATGGCGGCGTAGGAGGACGCTGGGCTCAACTCACGTCCTGCTGATCACTTAGATTCCACCTACACCTGCCTAAATAACCCAGAAAACCACCAGAGGATTAGCAGAACAGAGTCCCCAGAGCCAAGCGCAGACGAGAGGCCCACGGAAGAGGGTAGGAAGGGCGGCAAGGCGGTGCGCACTCCACGGACTGGTGGGAGGGAGCCGGGGCAGAGGGGCAGCCTCCGGCGAAGCAAAGCCCCCGAGTCTGGCTGGCAAAAGCGGAGGGGCTGGAAGGAGTATGTTCCGACAGCAAGCACGACTTAGTGTCTGGAAGGTCATAAGTTAACAGCTCTGCTCAGAAAGCGGGAAGGCTGGAGGACAAAGGGAGGGAGAGTTGCTGAGCCCCCAGATGACAGAGCTCAGTTTGGTGGGGAACAAAGGCGTTCGCCAGCGCCATCTATCTCGTACATGCCCCAGCCAAAATCCCAAAGGGAACCAGTTCCTGCCAGGGAACTTGCTCGCTCCACGCAAACACCCAACTCTGTGCTTCTGCGGAGCCAAACCTCCGGCAACGGATCTGACTCCCTCCCGCTGCCACAGGGCCCCTCCTGAAGTGGATCACCTAAGGAAAAGCGAGCTAAGCCTGCCCCTCCTGCCCCCGTGCACCTTGCCTACCCACCCCAGCCAATACGCCAGATCCCCAGCACCACAAGCCTGGCAGTGTGCAAGTAGCCCAGACGGGCCACGCCACCCCACAGTGAATCCCGCCCCTAGGAGAGGGGAAAAGAAGGCACACACCAGTCTGACTGTGGCCCCAGTGGTGGGCTGCAGGCAGACATCAGGTCTGACTGCGGCCTTACCCACCAACTCCAGTTATACACCACAGCACAGGGGAAGTGTCCTGCAGGTCCTCACCACTCCAGGGACTATCCAAAATGACCAAACGAAAGAATTCCCCTCAGAAGAATCTCCAGGAAATAACAACTAATGAACTGATCAAAAAGGATTTAAATAATATAACAGAAAGTAAATTTAGAATAATAGTCATAAAATTAATCGCTGGGCTTGAAAACAGTATAGAGGACAGCAGAGAATCTCTTGCTACAGAGATCAAGGGACTAAGGAAAACTCACGAGGAGCTGAAAAACGCTTTAAACGAAATGCAAAACAAAATGGAAACCACCACAGCTCGGATTGAAGAGGCAGAGGAGAGAATAGGTGAACTAGAAGATAAAGTTATAGAAAAAGAGGAAGCTGAGAGAAAGAGAGATAAAAAAATCCAGGAGTATGAGGGGAAAATTAGAGAACTAAGTGATACACTAAAAAGAAATAATATACGCATAATTGGTATCCCAGAGGAGGAAGAGAGAGGGAAAGGTGCTGAAGGGGTACTTGAAGAAATAAGAGCTGAGAACTTCCCTGAACTGGAGAAGGAAAAAGGCACTGAAATCCAAGTGGCACAGAGAACTCCCTTCAGACGTAACGTGAATCGATCTTCTGCA